>NW_011500096.1:36336-46317 GCF_000495115.2 Populus euphratica | reverse complement strand
TCCATCGACAAAACCCGCTCTTTGTTCACTTTCTGAGCCAAACCATACTGAATATATTGGTTTGCCAGAGTAGCCACGAAGTTCTGCCATCTTTGCCTGTTCCTGTAAAGCAAATGAACACGAAAATTAATAAATCTCTGCTTGAATATTCTCGCATGTAGGCAAAACAAGTGCTTCATGTTAATTTAAGAAATTTGATTGGAATTTCTCTTTAACAAGTGCTTCATGATAAAAAAATTGGGTGGTCTTGTAGCTATGGTGACTTAATAATGTTAGAGCTTGAGATTAATTATGTATATAATCACTTATTTTAAATGGGATTTAGTTCTAGAACAACCGGCTCAAAAGTTCTTCATGTTAGAAATCCTCAAAAAAAGTTCATCTGGGCAGCACCGACAAGGAAGCCTTAAGACATCAAAGATCTATCGGGCCAAGATCTCATTTGCCATGGTTGGGCCACAACTCTCAACATGCATGATTAAAATCTGTTCATATTTTACGGTTTCTATGTTGAAGATAGACCACAGAAAGACAAAACATCCACGGTCGGAAAATTCAACCTTGGTTTCTCTAATGTATGGATAATAACAAACTGACCTTATCGTAAGCCAAACGTGAATTTGGATCAGACAAAAGTGAATAAGCTTCGTTGAGTATAATAGCCATGTCATGTCCTGCTGGCCCTGCTATGTCAGGGTGGCATCTTTTTTGCAAAGTCCGGTAAGCTATTTTTATCTGTGAATGATCGCTTGAGCTATCTATACCTAGAAGATCATAGAGATCAAAGTCTGTGATTGATGAATAAGAAGACGAAGACGAAGACGATGAAGTAGCCCTACATGTCATAGAATAGTTACACGTTTTCCTAGACGACGTCGGAGGGAAGGAAGTGAAGGTTTTTGGGGTTAAGAATTTGGTTATCATTGAAGCAAATGGCGTGTATGAAGAAGGCAGGCAACCAGCAGGCATTTTGTTCTCCTCACACAGAAGATAACAAGTGGTGGGGGGGGAAGGAGGTTGTAGATTTGTAGCTTCTATTGGTTCTTTGGAACTAGATATTTTAGGCAGGAGGTTCACGACATGAGATATTTCTTTAAAAATGATGTCTCGTGCAAAAATTCCATTCACTGAAATAAAAGTGAAAATCCTCCTTTTAAAGGGGACGACGCCTTGTTATTTTTGTTTTCAATAAAATATGTGTTAGATCCTTAATGCAAAAGCTGAAAAGAAAAAAAAAATTAATATTTTGGGAAAAGGATTGAGAAAAAAAAACAAGGGTGTTATACCGCGATTGAATCAAAAAACTTTTGAACCTAAAAAAAAAAATTACTGAGGTCTAGATAATGATGTGGTATTGTTATTAAATCTAATTAAACAGGTTATTTATAAAAATTATTGATTGGTTTTTTATTTAACTTAAATTTTAAATTAAATTGTATGAGTATTGTTTTTATGTAATTTAATCAATTTAATAAGTTTAAAGAATAAAATAATTTTTTTATATTGAGATGATAATATATTAGATCTATCTGAACTTTGAGGCTTAATTTTCTAAACCCACAACTCGGATTATGGAGTAGTTCTTTTAATTTTTTTTTACTTAATAATATGATAAAAAAAATAGATATTCGTAAAATTAAGCATCAATCAAACATCAAAATATTTATTTGAAACTGTGATAACTTTATAGAAAATAAAAAACAAAAAAAAAATTATAAACACTAATTCAAAATCACTCACATATTGAAGAATAAGATAAAAATAAAGCGCCAAAAAGGATTCAATTACAAGAAAAAAAATTAGAAGATGAAATTAAAAAATAGAAAACTATTTGATTTTATTATTAAACTCTATCCAATAGGTTAACCTTGAAACTATTGAATTTAATTTTTTGTTTAACTCGAGTTTAAAATTAACCCACATAAGAGTTGATTTTAAATGACCTAGTTGACTTGGTAGGTCTAAAAGTTATCTGGACAATATGTAAAGACATGGTTTAACTTTAAAATAATTTTAATATAATATTTATTTTTTTATAATATTGAGATAATGACGTATTAAATTATTTCAGATTTCACAACTTAACTCGCGGAACCTCCAACTACAACCTAGATTATGCACTCTGCATGGTTTAAAAAATTTAATTTTTAATTATTTTTTATTTAATTATATGATAATAAAAATAGAAACTTGTAAAAATTTAGTATCAACTAAATATCAAGATATTTGTTTAAAATTATAATAACTTTATAGAAAATAAATCAAAATAAATTAAAATGATCAATTCAAAATCAATAAAATATTGAAGAATTTTTTTTTTTGAAAATTTGAATTAAAAAAAAAGTTATTTAAAAGAAAAAACGAAGGTGCTTCATTGTTCATGTAAATAATGAAGTAACATAAACTTGTTTAATTATTTTAGTAGAGTAGAGTAACTAGTTTAAATGATGGTACTACATTACAAATTGAATTTTAAAACATATTAATATAAAAAAATATTTGGGGTATAAGAAATTGTTTGATATTATTTTTAAACTTATCCCAATAAATTAACATTGAAACTTTTTAATCCAATTTTTTATGCAATTCGAATTTAAAATTAAATTATATAAAAGTTATTTTGATATGATCCAGTTGACTTGGTTGATTTAAAAAAAAAATTAAATAATTGATAATAAATGTGGTTTGGCTTAAAAAGAAGAAGATGATTTTTCATTAATATTAAAACAATGATATATCAACTTAGGTTTTGTAGTGTAATTAGTCAAATTTATGATTTGGTTGATGGACTATATTGGGTTTAAGAATTTTATTTTTTAAAATTATTTTTTATTTAATCATATGATGAATGTTTGAGAAAATAAGTATAAACTAGGTATTAAATTAAATTTATTTGAGATTACGATAATTTTATAAAAAATAAATAAAAATAATTTTAAAAAATTTAAAATTAGATAAATATTAAAGAATAAAATTTTAAAAAAATAACAAAAAGAAAAAAAAAAAGAAAAAGAAAAAAGAAAAAAGAAAAAAAACCCCACCTCCTTGGCATATACGAACAGAGGTAACGTTAAGAAAGCTAAGTTTTTTAGACGTGCAAGGAAATAGTTGTTGTCACTTTTGTACAAAAGTAAGTTGCAAATTTGTCATCGTCTCCTCGTATCAGGTGGCTTCTATATATATATATATATAATTAATTAATGCTCATTAGGATTTGCTATAAAAGGGTTTTCATCATGCTAAGTCATATGTAATCTCAATTCAATTCAAATTAAAAAAAAAAGAGTAAAAAAAAAAAGAAATAAATATAAAACCCTAAAATTATTTTATGGTTAAAACGAATAGTTAGAGTTATTCATATTTTTTGGGCCTGGATGCACTCACAGCCTCTCTCTTTTACAATGATTAGTTTAAAATACTGGAACATCCTACAGGCATTGACTCTAGAGATTTTTAGCATTGAATCCATTGATTATAGCGAAAATTAATGAGATTGTTATAAAATTAACTTTTCTAGTGTTTGTTTTTGTATTATAATCTGGTTTTTTGTGAGTATTTATTTTAGGGTTACTATTTATTTTTTAAAATGATTTTAAAATTATTTTTATTTGAAAAATTATTGGAATGATATTTTGTAAATATTTGTTTTTTATAATTTTGATATATATATAATATATATATTCTTGAAAAAAGAATATTCCAATTGCTTAGCATTAACATTACTTGAGAGGAGATGAACGGATTTATAAAACATTTAGAATTTTTTTTAATTTTTTAATTATTTTTATATTGTTTATATTATATTTAATATTTATTTATTTGTTATTTTTTATTAGGATAATGTATAGCATAATCAAAATATAACACTTTATATATAAAATGATTTAACGATTTTAAATCTAAATATCATTAACATAATTATTATCTTAGCTTTTTTATAAATACAAGTGATTTTTTTATATAGATCAGTATACATGTTATCCTATAAACATCTACATATTAGTTTTAAGTATCCATCATATCTATTAAATATACCTATTTCAACAACTCTAATTAATATTTATTCTTAATATAACATTAAATAAGAACATTTAAAAATAATGTTTTCATGCAATAAGAATTTCAGAATTATAAAAACTTCATAATTTTTTTTGTAAAATATTTTTGTGCTAGAGAGTTTATCTTTATTTTAGATTTATTAATAAAATATTTGATAAATACAAAAAATAAATAAATTTTTATTAATAAATTAAATATATTCATATGTATAATATTGTTTTAACATCTAATTAACCCATTAACTACTAACTACGCGTCATATACACACTAACAACAATTACAACAATTAAGAATCTGCGTGGCCAGTTTGGGTTTCTCAAAGTATGGTGATGAACAAGGATAATCATGTAAAGCTTCCCAAGTTCTTCAAAACACACTCGAGGAATCAGGACAGGCATTTTATATCAATGACTAGCCATTGGGAAAGGTAAAACTTCTTAACATTTACAGAGTTTATAAAACATTAAAAAATATTTAGTTTTTGGAATGATTCTCCCCAAGTTTTTATATTTCTTTGCAAAACGGCGACCATCTACCATAATTATTTGGAATAACAAGCATGGAGATTCAAAGACATGCATGATTCTGGTAATGACTAGCAACGCTCATGGTATAGTAGTCTCCTTTATTCGTAGGAAAATACCATTTGCTCTATGAGAAGCAATCTCTAATAATTGTAAAATGGGGAGATCAGAACTCAGAAGTGTGGAATGAGCTCGGCACACTCCTGTGGCTTCTTCAATCCAGGGAAAACCATCTTTGTTCCCGGGATGTTCTGCAGAAACAAATATCATTTGGGTCAGCAGTGCAGTGCACAGATGCAGGTGTATTTTTGAAATAGTATGTTTTTAATTGGAATTACTGTTGCTTTTACTTATTTTTTATGATTTAAATTTCATTTGGAATTTAAATCAATATCCTTAAAAGAATTTTAAACACATAAATTGATTTAACGCTTGAAAACTGAATTCAATTCCAACTTCTTCATGAACCTAGACACTGGCTTGATGGATTAGGAAATTCAGCAACCTGAACTTTTTGTGGCTTTGGAACCAATCAGATTTCAGTCGCACCATAAATTTTCATCCCAGAAAAGCCAGCACATGTGGCCAGATAATTAGTTAATAATACAAGTTTTTTGATCATATAAAGCTCCCTTGAGAGTTCGACTGGCCCAGATTCTTAATAGTACTAAAAATGTAATATAGAATGATCACCCAGGTGGGAACTTGTACCTCTCAGCTGTCATCTAGAAAGAATACCTCTGTGGTCAAGCCAATGAGCCAGTTAGCGTAGGACTACAAAAACTGGCAGCAGCAACGCATCTAACATCATCTGTGCAGTGCCAGTAAGCGTTGCTTAATCCCAAGCATATTGGGAAGCAGCAGCAAAATTTGCATTTTCTCTCGGGAATCACAACTATAGGTTTTGAGTTCACAGATAAAAAATGAAATCTATTCCACAGTATTCATTAGATTGACAGTAGACAGTAAAAAACTGTTGACTAAATAAGCTGCTTACTGCTGCTTGGACCAATCTCTGCAATGTCAAAGCGGACTTTGGATCAGATGCGATACCCTAACATTGACCCAGGCTGTCGCTGCGGTAGGTCAAGAACTACGGTGACTGCTTCCAATGCTTTGTGCTTCCCATCATGACCACGACCACCACCACCACCAAAAGACATGTCTAGAAAATAAACAGACATAAAGCCCATTTGACTCATTGTTTGTGGTAGCGTTTTTATTTAATGATGATTTCATCTTGTTTGGTTACAAAATAAAATGCAATTTTCATTTATGGACCCACCATTAAATGCATTCAAAACTCAATTTTGTAGAATCTATTTTTAAATGCTACGTTTTTACTCTGTATATTTTTGTAGACAGGAGAGGAGATGGAGAAGAGCAAAAATAGAGGGGAAAAAAAAAAGGACCGCCATCCATAAATGGATAGTAGCTCCCTTTCACCACCGGCCTCTATCGTTCCCACCGCCATACTGTTGTTCCCCTTTTCCTTTCCCTTTCCATTCTTCATCGCTGTCTTCTGCATTCTCCACTGTTCTGCAACGTGAATAATGGAGAGTGAATTATTTCACTCTCCACTATTCATGTTGTATATGAACAGTGGAGAGTGACTAGCCTCCAGCATTTTCACTATTCCTCAATCCATAACCGTTATGCTGCTTTTTCTCCTTCTCCTTCTCCTTCTCCTTCTCCTTCATTTGAGCTGCTCTCAACTATTATACAAAGTGAACAATGACTGACCTTTGCGATTCCCACCGTCACGCTGCTCTTCCCTTTCCCTTCCCCCCTTCTCCTTCTCCTTGGGATTCACCAAAAATGCATGTCTAGAAAATGAACAAACATTATCAACAGCCCAAGCAGGTTAACATCAAACAACTTGGAGCCAATTCCTAAGTTAGTAGGCATGAAAAGACCAGAGGCAATGAGAAAAATTCAAAATGAACACATTACACATACAACCCATAAAGAAATGATAAGTACTAGTGAGCTCACAGGTCAAAATGTGGCGGATCTACTTTCCACAATAGTTGCAGCACATCAACATCAAGCTTTCATGGAATCATAATTGTTGAAAAAATTGTTTAAAACACGGTTAATTAGAAATCAAATAAAAAATGAGGTTTATTCACTTTCAGGATCAAAATTTTGTTGGAATTTAATTTACAACATAAAATATTAAATATTAAATATTAACATGATTTAAATAAATTATAGATAAATAAAAAATTAATATAAAAAAACCTTTTGTTTGATATATTTTGGCTATACCCTTCTTGAGGTCTAACTAAACCAATATGCATCACTATTACCCACTATTTTTTTTCAATTTTTTGATCGAAAGGACTTTACCTTCATGATATTTTTTACGGTTCATTCCGTCTATTGTTAAAAGAAAAGAACCGAAGGATTAAAGGCCTCATTTAATGTTATTGATCAGGCAAAATCAATGTTTAAATATGTTGATCAAGGGCTCCTCATTTAAAATTCTCAATAATTTTTAAAATAAAGATAAAATAACTCATCCTTTAGGATGAATTTGGGCAGAACCAAGATAAATACCTCAAAACACCCCTTATAACTCATTGTCAAGGGAACACGTATTGACATGACTAAAAGATTGATGTCTTCTTTCAAGTGCAGGAGTGTCGAAGTAATAAATAACCCGGCAAGACCGGAGTAGAACCACAAGGAGGTAAATTGTACAAATTATAAATAACAATGATACAACAATAATAGTAATAATAACAACAACAACAATAATAGTAATAACAATAACAATAACAATAACAATAACAATAACAATAACAATAAAGAAAAAAAAAGAGAAGAAGAAGAAGAAAATGAGAACTTTGAGATGGAACATTAATGTAACGATTAAACAATGATAATAACAAATATCAAGGTTAGAGGATCCACTAATGGTATGTCAAACAAGTATAATATAAACTCTTATTATTCAATTGGAAACTACACATAAAGGAGGTTCCAATCATATTATAGATTGTTAACATGATTATATTAGTCATCTTATTCGATTAATGCTAATACTTGTAAATCTCATCAAGCATTCATGATTATAACTTATGTTAACAACAAATCAAGTTCCTTTCATAGCTCAGGTGTCGGTTATACCATACATTATGGGCTATGAAAGTGTCAAGCATTTGTTGTACCAAGTGTTATACAACATAAATCAAGATTAGTCATTTAACAAGCAAAGTATGAAAGAGTGAACAAGATAACAAATACAAAACATATTAGTATCAAATATTAAAGTCCATATTAAGTTTACGCTATACTTATTCTTACACCATTAGTGTAACCTTTTCACCTTGACATAATAGACTTAGCTAGACATAATGAAAGAAAGAAAAATAAATAAACAAAATAAGAACATAAATAAGATAAAAGTTAACTAAGTAAATGAAAGGAAATGAAAAGCATAAACTTGATATTAATGAAAATAAAGCATAAACATTACAAAAAATACAAAGAGGGAAAGCAAGAGCATGATCTTGATCTGGAAACCAAGATGCCTAAATACATGGCAAATGCCTCCTTTTATAGGCTAAAATTGAGAACTATTGATTTGATGACTAATTGATAAGTGGGTGACCAACTCTTGACTTGGTGACATCCCTTATTTTCTCTTGTCTGCCCAAAACGTCATTGATAATGTCAAAATTGGAGCCACTTGAAAACATGAAAGTTGTAGGAAATTGTCTCAGCTTTCTTGTGTAAATAATTCAGCTCATTTAGACTTCTATAACTCCAAATATGGGTCAAACACTGAATAATGCTCGGGCTAAAAGACAGATTTGGACTTCTTTGTTGTTGCTACAATTTGGACTTGAAAATGACTTTTTTAGATCTTAGGCTCCATATGAAAGTTGTAGGCCTATGTCTTATCTTTCCATCCATATAAAGTGGACCTAAATCTGAGATCTATAACTCCAAATATGATCTAATTACCGAATAGTATTTTGATTTGGACTACACTAGCATTTCTTTTCTAAGTTTGGCCATCTCTTTGTCCTTTCAATTTCAGTTCTTAAATTCATCAATCAATCATTTCATTTATATGATAGGCCTGCATTTAAAATAACATTTACCATAAATTAAAGGTATCTTATATTATTAGATACGTTATTATAAAACATACTTTAGTTAAGGAGTTATTGATACTTCAAATGCAAAATGATGATTTAAAACCTTGATAAAAATACACTTTTAAGTACTAATCACACCCTGCAACCAGCTTATTACTAGTCCCTAGTAATCAAAGCGCTAAAATAGAAAAACAATTTGCAAATTCCACAAAGCAAAGTATTCATCTTTCAACTTCCATTAATCTATCCAAATAAACAAACTCTCATTAAATTTATATATCTTCTCAATACCTCTTAACAAAATATTAATAAACCTTTCTTTTGTGCTCAATATATCAACACATAATTATGGGGCTTTTTTTGAAGAAAACAAAATTTTTGTTCTAATGTTTAAGGTTAACTTCCTTGGGTTAGAATTATTATGTTTTTTTCTTTTTTTTCTTTTTTTATAATATATATACATATAACTTAGAACACCATGTATCTTTAATCCATATAACGAGCTTTTGGCTAATGACTCCAAGATCAGTTGGTCTTAGGGCATTAGGTGTTAAGACACCCCTATGAGCTTAGTAAGTCAGGTTGTAGATACTGATATGTAGATAGTGCAATGTTTGATTCCCTTAAGCTTTTCTCCTCAACCCATGTAACAAGCGTTGGGCTAATAGCTCCCAAGTCAGTTGACTTTAGGGTATTAGGTGTTAAAACACCCCTTCGGCCTTAATTGCTTAGGTTAGGGAGGCTACGAAACCAAACTTATCTACATTTTTATTATCATCATTTTTTTATTTTTTTTGTGTTTTTATTTTTTAATTATGTACTATCCTTTTTCCCTTAGTTGTTACCTTTAACAAAAGAACATAAATAATGTAATAATCCAAAATGCAACCCATAATCATATGTTAAAGTGTGTGTGTGTGTGTGTAAATTAAGGTTTAAAAATACATGTTAAATGAGTATATGAGCATAATTAAGTGATAGGAATACGAGAGTTTGTAAACCTGAATATCTCAAGAAGTATTATGATAGATTTTATTAAGAATGGTTACTAAGATGCGTCTCAAGAGTCATAAAAAGATCTCATTTACTCTGTCATCATAGTAACAACAATTTTGCACATACTTTATGAAATAGAAAATACAGTTAGTTTTTTTTTTTTAGCTACTACCCTCTCCCCCCAACCAAAACGAGACATTATTCTCAATGTTCTAAGGTAGAAAGATAGAGTATAGAAGATATCACCTGAAATAACGAACACTAACAAAACCTGAAACACACTGAAAAAA
>NW_011500096.1:25243-36323 GCF_000495115.2 Populus euphratica | reverse complement strand
AACCTGAAACACACTAATAACGAACACTGACAAAACCTGAAACACACTGAAACAAATATAAGATACAACAAAACACAATAATAAAACCAAAAGACATAAAGATTCACAAATGAAGACTCAAATCTAATCTAAGCTTTTTATGGCTTTCCTTAGATGACCAATTTATGCAACTCATAGAGGGATCAATTATAAGAATGAAAGATTGTAGTTGGTCAATCAATTGTTCAGCAGTAGCAGCAAAGATTATGATTTGTCGTGTAGAAGATATTAGAAATTCCTGTTCCACAGCATGATCAAGAAAAAACAACTTATCATAATAACCATTAACATTTAATAAACCTATGGGTTTATGGTGAATGTGCAGTTGGGCCCAAGAGGAAATATGGAAGATCTCTTCCAATGTGCCTAGAGCACCTGGTAAAGCAATGAAGGCATCAACATGGTTAAACATTGCATTCATTCAAGCAGACATTGTGGAGACCTATAGTTCCTCTCTAATTGTTTTTCCAATGATGTCCCCTTGTGCTAAAGCTTCAGGGACGACCCCTAAAACTTGACTACCTCCTAAAAATACAACTATGGACACACTTTCCATTAACCCCAGACTGCCTCCCCCATACACTAAATGAATCTTTCTCTCAGCTAGCACCTAACCAAGATGATTTGCTGATTCTAAAAACTCCTTTTCTTTCCCAGGACTAGATCCACCGAAAACACGAATATTTCTTATGTGATGACCTGAGGAACTTGCCATTGCTACACACTTCTATATTTGTTGAATGTATGGGTTGAGTAGAAATAAAAGGAAGGAAGAGAGGATTTTATAGATAAGAAATTGAAAAGGCAATCATACCACCTATGTATAGGCCAGCTAGAGTCTTACACACACACACACACTCTCTTTATTTATTTATTTATTTTTGAAAAAGCATGTGTATGTACAGGTAGTTGTGATTGTGGCTCACATCTTCCCTTGGTTTTACGTCCAAGAACGGCTTAAACGCCCTCTATGGGTCAGGGATAGGCTTCCCATCCAGTTTTCTTAAAAACTAGCAAACAGGGTCTTTTTTAATCAGATTCCCAAGACTAAGTTGAGCATGTTCTTTATGAAATAGTGGCTATAAATCATGAATTGCACAATGCACATCTCCACTAGGATGGGTCTTAAGAGTTAATAGAAGATTATCTAAACTCTCCTTACTCAGGTCATCCTTAATGAATTGTATTTTATGTTCACGGTTTATAGATATCATTTCTAAAGAACGACATTGTGCATTACAAGTCTATCTGGCACATCGATGACAGACTTTCAGTCGTTTTGCACGACGTTTCTTTGCAAAAGTGCTTTTACTTGTTCCCGACATGTGTGAAATGAAGGAATTAAAGGACTCACCTGATAATCGGACCTTTGCTTCAATCAACCAGCGAATATCTTTAGGAATTTCATGATTCATTAACAACCTCAATCTTGCACATCTAGCACGGTAAATTTTTATAATCGCATTCTGAGGTAGAGCAGGAAAATACTTTTTCAATTTTTCAAGATTAATGTCCATTTTCAAATGAGAATTGGAAAAGAGATTCAAAGAATGACACAAATATATACACAGATATCAGTTATTATGGGAAACTAAAAGAACCGACTTAAGTCACGGAGTACCGTTGTTTGCCATTTGACCAGGGTGAGAGAAACTAGCAAAAATCACTCAAAAAGAAACACAAAAACAATGTAAGAAAAACAAAATAATCAACCTTTATCTACAAGATCATTCAAACTAATTGATTCATTTTCACTAGGAAAATTATCAAAGTAAGCTTTCAAACAATGTCCATTTTCCTTAAAAACATTGTAATTCATTGAATTCTCAATATCACAGGCCCCATAAGGATTGCTCCATCTTGATCTTAGCTCTCTAGGGAATGCATAGAGTTGAGAATTATGAAACAAAACTTTTTGACCAGTATCAATTTTTTGACAATTTTCACAAGTTTTGCAGAATGCATGCGTGTCCTTGAACATGGTGGGCCAATAAAATCCATTTTAAAAGATTTTTGTAGCTATCTTTTTTTACGAGAAATAACTTCCACATGCTTCAGAATGACAAATTTTAATGACACTATTTACCTCATTATCGGGAATGAATCTTTGAAATATTTGATCAGGACAATATTTGAATAAGTTAGAGTCATCCCAATAAAAGTTCTTCACTTCGTTCAAAAACTTTTCTTTGTCTTGGGTACTCCAATCAACTAGCAAATCTCCTAAAGTAAGAAAATTGATATTTTTATCATACCAAGGAATTGGACAAAGAGAAAGTAAGGATTCGTTAGGAAAGTAATTATCGATTAGTGTGATGTCAGATGTCGAATTTGTTGTCACTTTTGACAAAAGATCCGTATCAACATTTTCGGTGTGTTTTTCATCTATGATTTCTTCCTCATAATAAATCATTTGCAAATCTTCAGATTCATCCAATTCATTTTTATTTAAAGTAGATTCAAGTTGATCATAAACTATTTCGTCAATATGATCTACTTCTTGTAAGTCATTATCATCTCCAGGTTGCTTCCAAATGTTGAAAATATTCATCTCCAATGTAATGTTTTCAAATGATAGCTTCATCAGTCCTTTCCTATAATTAATCAATGCGTTAGAAGTTGCAAGAAATGGACGTCCTAAAATAACAGGAAATGAATTACAT
This sequence comes from Populus euphratica, assembly GCF_000495115.2. Classification (NCBI taxonomy): domain Eukaryota; kingdom Viridiplantae; phylum Streptophyta; class Magnoliopsida; order Malpighiales; family Salicaceae; genus Populus; species Populus euphratica. The sequence goes on along the minus strand of NW_011500096.1, from coordinate 33,621 downwards.
GCTTCAACAGGTTCTGTGCCCAAGATAATAAAATCCACAAGATAAATGAATTTATTGACTTGTACTAACACATCTTCGACTATTCCTCTAGGCACTTTTACAGATCTATCGGTAAGTAAAAGAGTTATAGAAGTTGGTTTTAACTCACCTAGATTGAGACTTTGAAAAACTGAATATGGAAGTAAATTCACACTAGCTCCAAGATCAAGTAAGGCTCTTTCAATTTTATGTTCTCCAATAAAGCAAGAAATTATAGGACAACCAGGGTCTTTATATTTCAAAGCATTATTGTTCTGAAGAATGACACTTACTTGTTTGGCTAAAAAGGTTTTCTTTTTCACATTCAGTTTCCTCTTCACAGTGCATAAATCTTTCCAAAATTTAGCATAGGAAGGAACCTGTTTAATAACATCCAGGAAAGGGATATTGATTCTTATCTGTTTGAAAGTTTCAAAGATTTCAGAGCTGTGATTTACTTTCCTTTATTTGGTCATGGCTTGAGGAAATAGAAGTACTCGCAGGGAATCAATCATTTCTTTGTAATTTTCATATTTAACCTCTTCTTTACCCTTAGAGATTGACTCATCATCTTTCTCACAAGGTTCAAGAGTGGGTTTTTCAATAATGTTACTACTACGAAGACTAGTGACTTGATTAGTACTTAAAAGTGTATTTTTATCAAGGTTTTATATCATCATTTTGCATTCGAAGTATCAATAACTCCTTAACTAAAGCATGTTTTATAATAACATATCTAATAATATAAGATACCTTTAATTTATGGTAAATATTCATTTTAAATCCAGGCCTATCACATAGATGAAAGGATTGATTGATGAATTTAAGAAATGAAATTAAAAGGACAAAGAGATGGCCAAACTTAGAAAAGAGATGTCGGTGCAATCCAAATCAGAACATTGTTCGGTAATTGAGTCATATTTAGAGTTGTATATCTCAGATTTAAGTCTACTTTATATGGATGGAAAGGTAAGACATAGATCTAGAACTTTCATATGGAGCCCAAGATCTAAAAAGGCCATTTTCAAGTCCAAATTGTTGCAACAACAAAGAAGCCTGAATCTGTCTTCCAACCCTAGCACTATTCAGTATTTCGCCAATATCTGAAGTTCTAGAAGTCCAAATGAGCTGAAGTTTTTACACAAGAAATCTGAGACAATTTTCTACAACTTTCATGTTTTCAAGTGGCACCAATTTTGACGTTATCAATGACGTTTTGGGCAGACAAGAGAAGATAAGGATTGTCACCAAGTCAAGAGTTGGTCACCCACTCATCAATTAGTCATCAAATCAATAGTTCCCAATTTTGGCCTATAATAGTCATCAAATCAATAGTTCCATTAGTCATCAAATTAATAGTTCCCAATTTTGGCCTATAAAAGCAGGCATTTGCCATGCATTTAGGCATCTTGGTTTCCAGATCAGGATCATGCTCTTGCTTTCGCTTTGTATTTTTTGTAATGTTTATACTTTTCTTTCATTAATATCAAGCTTATGCATTTCATTTCCTTTCCTTTACTTAGTTAACTCTTAATTTATTTATGTTTTTATTTTGTTTATTTATTTTTCTTTCTTTTATTATGTTTAGCTAAGTTTATTATGTCAAGGTGAAAAGGTTACACTAATGGTGTAAGAATAAGTATAGTGTAAACTTAATATGGACTTTAATGTTTGATACTAACATGTTTTGTATTTGTTATCTTGTTCACTCTTTAATACTTTGCTTGTTAAATGACTAATCTTGATTTATGTTGTATAACACTTGGTACAACAAATGCTTGGCACTTTCATAGCCCATAATGTATGGTATAACCGACACCTGAGCTATGAAAGAAACTTGATTTGTTGTTAACATAAGTTATAATCATGAATGCTTGACGAAATTTACAAGTATTAGCATTAATTGAATAAGATAACTAATGTAATCATGTTAACAATATATAATCTGATTGGAACCTCCTTTGTGTGTGGTTTCCAATTCAATAATAAGAGTTAAATCTCCTTTATGTGTGGTTTCCAATTGAATAATAAGAGTTTATACTATACTTGTTTGACATACCATTAGTGGATCCTCTAACCTTGATATTTGTTATTATCATCGTTTAATCTTTACATTAATATTCCATCTCCAAGTTCTCATCTTTTTCTTCTTCTTCTCTTTCTTTATTACTACTACTACTACTACTACTATTATTATTGTTGTTGTTGTTGTTGTTATTGCTATTATTGTTGTTTATAATTGTTGTTTATAATTTGTACAATTAACCTCCTTGTGGTTCGACCCCGGTCTTGCCGGGTTATTTATTACTTCGACACTTCTGCACTTGGGAGAAGACATCAATCTTTTAGTCGTGTCAAGTTTTTGGCCCGTTGCCGAGGAGGTAAGTTCTTGTACAAATTATAGTATTTATTTTAGTTTCTCTTTTCACTTTTTTTTTTTTATATAACTTTGTTTCTTGTCTCTTATTTCTTCTTCTTTTATTTTTTTTTTCTTTTATTCTATTCCTACATGTGCATGAGAGTGTGGTCACGTATATAAAGTGGTAGACTTTATAGGGTATCCTCATCATTTTCAAAAAATATGGCTGAAGAAGATAATCAATTACTTCATAATGAGAATAATAAGAATAACCGTGCTAGAATACTTAGAGACCACATGAATCCCACAAGAACAAATGTACCATCATGCATAGTTTTTCCTCCCGATGCATCTCATTTTAATTTTAAACTAGGTATTATTCAACTTTTACCTTCTTTTCATGGCTTAGAATTGGAAAATCCATACTTGCATTTAAGGGAATTTGAGGAGGTCTGCAACACGTATAATGACTCAAATTGTAGCATGAACACCATCAGATTAAAGCTTTTTCCTTTTTCATTAAAAGATAAAGCTAAAACATGGCTACAATACTTCCATTTCCTGAAGCCATAACCAAATAAAGGAAAGTCAATCACAACTCTAAAATCTTTGAAACTTTCAAACAGGTAAGAATCAATATACCTTTGCTGGATGTTATTAAACAGGTTCCTTCCTATGCTAAATTTTTGAAAGATCTATGCACGGTAAAGAGGAAACTGAATGTGAAAAAGAAAGCCTTTTTAGCCGAATAAGTAAGTGTCATTCTTCAGAACAATAATGCTTTCAAATATAAAAACCCTGGTTGTCCTATAATTTCTTGCTTTATTGGAGAACATAAAATTAAAAGAGCCTTAATTGATCTTGGAGCTAGTGTGAATTTACTTCCATATTCAGTTTTTCAAGGTCTCAATTTAGGTGAGTTAAAACCAACTTCTATAACTCATTTACTTGTCGATAGATTTGTAAAAGTGCCTAGAGGAATAGTTAAAGATGTGTTAGTACAAGTCAATAAATTCATTTATCCTATGGATTTTGTTGTCTTAAACACACAACTTGTTGAAGCATGTAATTCATTTCCTGTTCTTTTAGGATGTCCGTTTCTTACAACTTCTAACGCATTGATTAATTGTAGGAATGGACTGATAAAGCTATCATTTGGAAACATGACATTGGAGATGAATATTTTCAACATTTGCAAGCAATCTAGAGATGATAATGATTTACAAGAAGTAGATCATATTGATGAATTAGTTTATGATCAACTTGAATCTACTTTAAGTAAAAATGAGTTGGATGAATATGAAGATTTGCAAATGATATATTCTGAGAAATAAATCACGGATGAAAAACGCACCGAAAATATTGATGCGGATCTTTTGTCAAAAGTGACAACAAATTCGACATCTCACATCACACCAATCGATGATTACTTTCCTAACGAATCCTTACTTTCTCTTAGTCCAATACCTTGGTATGATAAAAATATCAATTTTCTTGCTTTAGGAGATTTGCCAGCTGATTGGAGTACCCAAAATAAAGAAAAGTTTTTGAACGAAGTGAAGAACTTTTATTGTGATGACCCTAACTTATTCAAATATTGTCGTGATCAAATATTTCAAAAATTCATTCCCGACAATGAGGTAAGTAGTGTCATTAAACTGTGTCATTCTAAAGCATATGGGAGTTATTTTTCATAAAAAAAAAACAGCTATAAAAATCTTTCAAAATAGATTTTATTGGCCTACCATGTTCAAGGACATCCATGTATTCTGCAAAACTTGTGAAAATTGTCAAAAAGTTTTGTTTTATAATTCTCAACTTTATGCATTCCCTAGAGAGCTAAGATCAAGATGGAGAAATCCTTATGGAGCCTGTGATATTGAGAATTCAATAAATGACAATGTTTTTAAGGAAAATGGACATCGTTTGAAAGCTTACTTTGATAATTTTCCTAGTGAAAATAAATCAACTAGTTTGAATGATCTTGTAGATAAAGGTTGATTATTTTGTTTTTTTTACATTGTTTTTGTGTTTCTTTTTGAGTGATTTTTTGATAGTTTCTCTCACCTCGGTCAAATGGCAGACAACAGTATTCCATAACTTAAGTCGGTTCTTTTAGTTTCCCATAATAACTGATTTCTGTGTATATATTTGTGCAATTCTTTGAATCTCTCTTCCAATTCTCATTTGAAAATGGACACTAATCTTAAAAAATTGAAAAAGTATTTTCCCGCTCTGACTCAAAATGCGATTACAAAAATTTATCGTGCTAGATGTGTAAGATTGAGATTGTTAATGAATCATGGAATTCCTAAAGATATTCGTTGGTTGATTGAAGCAAAGGTCCGATTATCAGGTGAGTCCTTTAATTCCTTCATTTCATTATCAGGTGAGTCCTCTAACTCCTTCATATCACACATGTCGGGAACAAGTAAAAGCACTTTTGCAAAGAAACGTCGTGCAAAACGACTGAAAGTCTGTCATCGATGTGCCAGATAGACTTGTAATGCACAATGTCGTTCTTTAGAAATGATATCTATAAACCGTGAACATAAAATACAATTCATTAAGGATGACCTGAGTAAGGAGAGTTTAGATAATCTTCTATTAACTCTTAAGACCCATCCTAGTGGAGATGTGCATTGTGGTTATTATGATAAGTTGTTGTCTTTTCAAATTCATGATTTATAGCCCCACTTTCTAACATCTTCTGCACGACAAATCATAATCTTTATTGCTACTGCTGAACAATTAATTAACCAACTACAATCTTTCATTCCTGTGATTGATCCTTCCATGAGTTGCATAAATTGGTCATCTAAGGGAAGCCGTAAAAAGCTTAAATTAGATTTAAGCCTTCATTTGTGAATCTTTATGTCTTTTGGTTTTATTGTTGTGTTTTGTTGTTTCCTATATTTGTTTTAGTGTGTTTCAGGTTTGTTAGTGTTCGTTATTTCAGGTGATATCTTCTATACTCTATCTTTCTACCTTAGAATATTGAGGACAATGTCTCATTTTGGTTGGCGGGAGAGGATAGTAGCTAAAAAAAAAGAAAAAAATAAATGTATTTTCTATTTCATAAAGCATGTGCAAAATTGCTGTTACTATGATGGCAGAGTAAAGGAGATCTTTTTATAACTCTTGAGACGCATCTTAGTAACCATTCTTAATAAGGTCTATCATAATACTTCTTGAAATATTCAGGTTTACAAACTCTTACATTACTATCACTTAATTCTGCTCATATACTCATTTAACATGTATTCTTAAACCTTAATTTACGCACACACACTTTAACATATGATTGTGGGTTGTATAATAGTTTATTACATTATTTATGTTCTTTTATTAAGGGAAAAGGGATAGTATATAATTAAAAAAAGAAAAACATAAAAACAAAAGGAATGATGATAATAAAAATATAGATAAGTTTGGTTTCGTAGCATCCCTAACCTAAGCAATTAAGCCCGAAGGGGTGTTTTAACACTTAATACCTTAAAGTCAACTGACTTGGGAGCTATTGGCCCAACGCTTGTTACATAGGTTGAGGAGAAAAGCTTAAGGGAATCAAATATTGCACTATCTACATATCAATATCTACGACCCGAGTTACTAAGCTCGTAGGAGTGTCTCAACACCTAATGCCCTAAGACCAACTGGTCTGGGAGTTATTAGCCAAAAGCTCGTTACATGGGTTAAAGATGCATGGTGTTTTAAGTTATATGTATATATATTTAAAAAAAAAAGAAAAAAGAAAGAAAAAAAATAATAATCTCAACTCAAGGAAGTTAACCTTAAATATTAGAACAAAAATTTTGTTTTCTTCTAAGAAAAGCTCCATAATTATATGTTGATATATTGAGTATAAAAGAAAGGTTTATTAATATCTTGTTAAGAGGTATTGAGCAGATATATAAATTTAATAAGAGTTTGTTTATCTAGATAGATTATTGGAAGTTGAATGATGAATACCTTGCTTTGTGGAATTTGCAAATTGTTTTTCTAATTTAACGCTTTGATTACTAGAGACTAGTAATAAGATGGTTGGGAGGTGTGATTAGTACTTAAAAGTGCATTTTTATCACGGTTTTATATTATCATTTTGCACTCGAAGTATCAATAACTCCTTAACTAAAACATGTTTTATAATTACGTATCTAATAATATAAGATACCTTTAATTTATGGTAAATGTTCATTTTAAATGCAGGCCTATCACCTAAATAAAAGGATTGATTGATTAATTTAATAAATAAAATTAAAATGACAAAGAGATGGCCAAACTTAAAAAAGAGATGTCGGTGCAATCCAAACCGGAACACTATTCGGTAATTGGATCATATTTAGAGTTGTAGATCTCAGATTTAGGTCTACTTTATATGGATGGAAAGGTAAGACATAGGTCTACAACTCTCATATGGGGCCTAAGATCTAAAAAGGCCATTTTCAAGTCCAAATTGTAGCAACAACAAGGAAGCCCGAATCTGTCTTCCAGCCCAAGCACTGTTCAGTATTTGACCAATATCTAGAGTTCTAGAAGTCCAAATGAGCTGAAGTTTTTACACAAGAAAGCTGAGACAATTTTCTATAACTTTCATGTTTCAAGTGGCTCCAATTTTGATGTTATCAATGACGTTTTGGGTAGACAAGAGAAGATAAGGATTGTCACCAAGTCAAGAGTTGGTCACCCACTCATCAATTAGTCATCAAATCAATAGTTCCCAATTTTGGCCTATAAAATAGTCATCAAATCAATAGTTCCAATTAGTCATCAAATCAATAGTTCCTAATTTTGGCCTATAAAAGGAGGCATTTGCCATGCATTTAGTCATCTTGGTTTCCAGATTAAGATCATGCTCTTACTTTCTCTTTTTATATTTTTTGTAATGTTTATGCTTTTCTTTCATTAATATCAAGTTTATGCCTTTCATTTCATTTCCTTTACTTAGTTAACTCTTATCTTATTTATATTCTTATTTTGTTTAATTATTTTTCTTTTTTTTTTATTATGTCTAGCTAAGTTTATTATGTCAAGGTAAAAAGGTTACATTAATGGTGTAAGAATAAGTATAGTGTAAACTTAATATGGACTTTAATGTTTGATACTAGGTGTCGGTTATACCATACAAACATGTTTTGTATTTGTTATCTTGTTCACTCTTTAATACTTTGCTTGTTAAATGACTAATCTTGACTTATATTGTATAACACTTAGTACAACAAATGCTTGACACTTTCATAGCCCATACTATATGGTATAACCGACACCTGAGCTATGAAAGGAACTTGATTTGTTGTGAACATAAGTTATAATCATGAATGCTTGACGAGATTTATAAGTATTAGCATTAATCGAATAAGATGACTAATGTAATCATGTTAACAATATATAATCTGATTGGAACCTCCTTTGTGTGTGATTTCCAATTGAATAATAAAAGTTTATACTATACTTGTTTGACATACCATTAGTGGATCCTCTAACCTTGACATTTGTTATTATCATTATTTAATCCTTACATTAATATTCCATCTCCAAGTTCTCATCTTCTTCTTCTTCTTCTCTTTCTTTATTATTATTACTACTACTACTACTACTACTACTACTACTACTACTACTACTACTACTACTACTACTACTACTACTACTACTACTACTACTATATTATTATTGTTGTTATTACTATTGTTGTTGTTTATAATTGTTGTTTATAATTTGTACAATTAACCTCGCTGTGGTTCAACCCGGTCTCGCCCGATTATTTATTACTTCGACACTACTGCATTTGGGAGAATGACACGACGAAAAGATTGATGTCTTCTCCCAAGTGTAGGAGTGTCGAAGTAATACATAACCTGGCAATACCGGGGTTGAACCACAGAGAGGTTAATTGTACAAATTATAAATAACAACAACAACAACAACAATAATATTAGTAGCAATAATAATAATAATAATAATAATAATAATAATAATAATAATAATAGTACTAATAATAGTA
>NW_011500096.1:21934-25225 GCF_000495115.2 Populus euphratica | reverse complement strand
AATAATAATAGTAGTATTAATAATAATAATAATAATAATAAAGAAGGAGAAGAAGATGAGAACTTTGAGATAGAATATTAATGTAAGGATTAAACAATGATAATAACAAATGTCAAGGTTAGAGGTTCCACTAATGGTATGTCAAACAAGTATAGTATAAACTCTTATTATTCATTTGGAAACCACACACAAAGGAGATTCCAATCTGATTATAGATTGTTAACATGATTACATTAGTCATCTTATTCGATTAATGCTAATACTTGTAAATCTCGTCAAGCATTCATGATTATAACTTATGTTAACAACAAATCAAGTTCCTTTCATAGCTCAGGTGTCGGTTATACCATACAGTATGAACTATGAAAGTGCCAAGCATTTGTTGTACCAAGTGTTATACAATATAAATCAAGATTAGTCATTTAACAAGCAAAGTATTAAAGAGTGAACAAGATAACAAATACAAAACATGTTAGTATCAAACATTAAAGTCCATATTAAGTTTACACTATACTTATTCTTACACCATTAGTGTAGCCTTTTCACCTTGACATAATAAATTTAGCTAGACATAATGAAAGAAAGAAAAATAAATAAACAAAATAAAAATATAAATAAGATAAAAGTTAACTAAGAAAATGAAAGGAAATGAAAGACATAAACTTGATATTAATGAAAGCAAAGCATAAGCAATACAAAAAATACAAAGAGAGAAAACAAGAGCATGATCTTGATCTGGAAACCAAGATGCCTAAATGCATGGCAAATGCCTCCTTTTATAGGCCAAAATTGGAAACTATTGATTTGATGACTAATTGATGAGTGGGTGGCCAACTCTTGACTTGGTGACAATCCTTATCTTCTCTTGTCTACCCAAAATGTCATTGATAACGTCAAAATTGGAACCACTTGAAAACATAAAAGTTGTAGGCAATTGTCTCAGCTTTTTTATGTAAAACATTCAGCTCATTTGGACTTCTAGAACTCCAGATATGGCCAAAATACAGAACAGTGCTCGAGCTGGAGGACAGATTCGAGCTTCTTTGTTGTTGCTACAATTTGGACTTGAAAATGGCCTTTTTAGATCTTGGGCTCCATATGAAAGTTGTAGACCTATGTCTTACCTTTCCATCCATATAAATTAGACCTAAATCTGAGATCTATAACTCCAGATATGACCCAATTACCGAATAGTGTTCCAGTTTTGATTGCACCGACATCTCTTTTCTAATTTTGGTCATCTCTTTGCCCTTGGAATTTTAGTTCTTAAAATCATCAATCAATCCTTTCATTTATGTGATAGGCCTGTATTTAAAATGAACATTTACCACAAATTAAAGATATCTTATATTATTAGATATATTATTATAAAACATGCTTTAGTTAAGGAGTTATTAATACTTCAAGTGCAAAATGATGATATAAAACCATGATAAAAATACACTTTTAACTACTAATCAGAGAATAAATCAATATTTTAGTCGTGTCATGACTGATTTAACTTGATCCATGTGTTGGCTTCCAGAACTACTTGCATTTGCATTGTATTGCCCCTTAGGATTTTGTTGTGGTTGAGATGGAAACTTACCTTTCTCTTGGAAACTAAGAGCATATGTCAATTTTACAAGAGTATCTTTAAAATCTGTCATGTTTTGAGCAAGTTAAGTATTGATTGTCTCTTGCTTTTCAATGAATGCATGCAATGTTTCCTCAAGATTTCTTGTAGGAGGTGGAGCATAAGGAGATGTATATCCATGAGAATTTTGAAAATTATGGTGTGCTTGAAATGGTGGTTGTGAAGTTTGCACATTGTTATTATCACTCTTCCAACTGAAATTTGGGTGATTTATCCAATCAGGGTTGTATGTTTGAGAGTATGGATTGTGGTTGGCTCTTTGGAAACTGTTTAAAGCATGAGCTTGTTCATGGAGACATTCCTTAAAAGAAGGCAAGGTTGGACAGTTACTAATTGAGTGTTCATTTGTTTCATATATTTGACACACAATGTTTTCAACATATTTTAATTTACCACTCCTTTTCAATTCTAGTGTCTCGACTTTTCTAGCTAAAGATGCAAACTTCGCTTGAAGGTCATGATCTTCCCTAAGGTTGTACATACCTCCACTAGATGTATGAGGTTGAGTTTTACTCGGTCCCTCATAAGTACCCGCGGTGTCCTAATTTTGAGCATTTTCAACTAACAAATCTAAGTACTCCATTGCTTTATCAAGGTCTTTATCTTCAAAAGTTCCATTGCACATCAATTCAACCATTTGCCTATCTTTAGGTGTTAACCTTTCATAAAAATATGAAACCAATATCCATATTTCCAAACCATGATGAGGGCAAGTATTAAGCAAGTCTCGATACCTATCCCAACATTGGTAAAATATTTCTCCTGGTTTTTGAGTGAAAGTGGTGATTTGTCTTTTAAAAGAGTTTGTTCTCTGAGATGAGAAAAACTTCTTTAAAAACTGTTGTTGCATTTTATCCCAAGCATGAATGGATCCTAGCCTTAAATTTTGTAACCATGTTTTAGCTTTATCTTTTAATGAAAAAGGAAAAAGCTTTAATCTGATGGTGTTCATGTTACAATTTGAGTCATTATACGTGTTGCAGACCTCCTCAAATTCCTTTAAATGCAAGTATGGATTTTCCAATTCTAAGCCATGAAAAGAAGGTAAAAGTTGAATAATGCCTGGTTTAAAATTAAAATGAGATGCATCAGGAGGAAAAACTATGCATGATGGTGCACTTGTTCTTGTGGGATTCATGTGGTCTCTAAGTGTTCTAGCACGGTTATTCTCATTATTCTCATTTTGAAGTGATTGATTATCTTCTTCGGCCATATTTTCTGAAAATGATGAGGATACCCTACAAAGTCTACCACTTGATGTACGTGACCACACTCTCATGCACGTGTAGGAATAAAATAAAAAAGAAGAAGAAAGCAAAAGAAGGAGGAAGAAAACAAAATAAAAAGAAACAAAAGAAAAGAAACAAAGTTATATACAAGAAAAGTGAAAAGTGAAAATAAAATAAATATTATAATTTATACAAAAACTTACCTCCCCGGCAACGGCGCCAAAAACTTGACACGACTAAAATATTGATGTCTTCTCCCAAGTGTAGGAGTGTCGAAGTAATAAATAACCCGGCAATACCGGGGTCGAACCATAGGGATGTTAATTGAACAAATTATAATAATAATAATAATAATAATAATAATAATAATAATAACAATAACAATAATAATAACAATAAAAATAATAATAATAATAACAACAATAA
>NW_011500096.1:15177-21909 GCF_000495115.2 Populus euphratica | reverse complement strand
AATAGTAATAATAATAGTAACAATAACAATAATAATAATAATAATAATAATAATAATAGTAATAATAATAATAATAATAATAATAAAGAAAAAGAAGGAGAAGAAGAAGAAGAAGAAGATGAGAACTTTGAGATGAAATATTAATGTAACGATTAAACAATGATAATAACAAATGTCAAGGTTAGAGGATCCACTAATGGTATGTCAAACAAGTATAATATAAACTCTTATTATTCAATTGGAAACCACACACAAAGGAGGTTCCAATCAGATTATAGATTATTAACATGATTACATTAGTCATCTTATTCAATTAATGCTAATACTTGTAAATTTTGTCAAGCATTCATGATTATAACTTATGTTAACAACAAATTAAGTTCCTTTCATAGCTCAGGTGTCGGTTATACCATACAATATGAACTATGAAAGTGCCAAGCATTTGTTGTACCAAGTGTTATACAACATAAATCAAGATTAGTTATTTAACAAGCAAAATTATTAAAGAGTGAACAAGATAACAAATACAAAACATGTTAGTATCAAACATTAAAATCCGTATTGAGTTTACACTATACTTATTCTTACACCATTAGTGTAACCTTTTCACCTTGACCTAATAAACTTAACAAGACATAATGAAAGAAAGAAAAATAGATAAACAAAATAAGAATATAAATAAGATAAAAGTTAACTATGTAAAGCAAAGGAAATCAAAGGCATAAACTTGATATTAATGAAAGTAAAGCATAAACATTATAAAAATTACAAAGAAAAAAAACAAGAGCATGATCTTGATCTGGAAACCAAGATGCCTAAATGCATGGCAAATGCCTCCTTTTATAGGCCAAAATTAGGAACTATTGATTTGATGACTAATTGATGAGTGGGTAACCAACTCTTGACATGGTGACAATCCTTATCTTCTCTTGTCTGCCCAAAACGTCATTGATAACGTCAAAATTGGAGCCACTAGAAAACATGAAAATTATAAGCAATTATCTCAGCTTTCTTCTGTAAACAATTCAGCTCATTCGGACTTCTAGAACTCTAGATATGGCCAAAATACTGAACAGTGCTCGGGCTAGAAGACAGATTTGGGCTTCTTTGTTGTTCCAACAATTTGGACTTGAAAATGGCCTTTTTAGATCTTAGGCTCCATATGAAAGTTGTAGGCCTATGTCTTACATTTCCATCCATATAAAGGAGACCTAAATCTGAGATCTATAGCTCCAGATATGACCCAATTACCGAACAGTGTTCCGGTTTGGATTGCACCGACATCTCTTTTCTAATTTTGGTCATCTCTTTGCCTTTGCAATTTAAGTTCTTAAAGTCATCAATCAATCCTTTCATTTATATGATAGGCCTGCATTTAAAATGAACATTTACCACAAATTAAAGATTTCTTTCATTATGTCTAGCTAAGTTAGTTATGTCAAGGTGAAAAGGTTACACTAATGGTGTAAGAATAAGTATAATGTAAACTTAATATGGACTTTAATTTTTGATACTAACATGTTTTATATTTGTTATCTTGTTCACTCTTTAATACTTTGCTTGTTAAATGATTAATCTTGATTTATGTTGTATAACACTTGGTACAACAAATGCTTGGCACTTTCATAGCTCATACTTTATGGTATAACCAACACCTGAGCTATGAAAGGAACTTGATTTGTTCTTAACATAAGTTATAATCATGAATGCTTGACGAGATTTACAAGTATTAACATTAATTGAATAAAATGACTAATGTAATCATGTTAACAATCTATAATCTGATTGGAACCTCCTTTGTGTGTGGTTTCCAATTGAATAATAAGAGTTTATACTATACTTGTTTGACATACCATTAGTGGATCCTCTAACCTTGACATTGTTTGTTATCATTATTTAATCCTTACGTTAATTTTCCATCTAAAAGTTCTCATCATCATCATCATCATCATCTTCTTCTTCTTCTTCTTTATTATTGTTATTATTATTGTTATTATTATTATTATTATTACTATTAGTACTACTACTACTACTAGCATTATTAGTATTATTATTGCTACTATTATTATTGTTGTTGTTATTGTTACTATTGTTGTTGTTCATAATTTGTACAATTAACCTCCCTGTGGTTCGACCTCGGTCTTGTCGGGTTATTTATTACTTCGACACTCCTGCACTTGGGAGAAGACATTAATCTTTTAGTCGTGTCATCTATCATATAAATAAAAAGATTGATTGATGAGCTTAACTACTGAAATTGAGAAGACAAAAGGAGGGTTAAACTTATAAAAGACATGTTGGTTTAGTCTAAACTAGAATACCATTCAGTTATTGGATCATAACTAGAGTTGTAGAACTTGGATTTAGGTATCGTCTATATGGATGGAGAGCTAAGACATAAGCCTAAAACTTTCATGAAGAGTCCAAGATTCAAATAGACCGTTTTTAAGTTTAAATTATAGCAACAATGGAGAAGTAAGAATCTGTCTTGCAGCCCAGACACTGTCTAGTATTCAACTCATATCTCGAGTTCTGGGAGTGCAAATGCACTGTTTATTTTTTTGTTGGAAAACTGAGATAATTTCCTAGAATTTTCATGAGATCATTGTTCCAAATTCTGATGTTAGCAATGATGTTTTATATAGACAATAAGATAATGATTGTTACCAAGTCAAAAGGTGACCACCCACTCAAAAATTAGTCATCAAATCAATAGTTCTAAATTTTGACCTGTAAAAAAAGGCATTTGCCATGTATTTAGGTATCTTGGTTGTCAAGTCAAGATCATCTTCTTGCTCTCTTTCTTTATATTTTTATAATGCTAAAGTTTTGCTTTCATTAATCACTTGTTCATGCCTTTCATTTCCTTTACTTGGTTAATTTATATCTTATTTATGTTCTTATCTTGTTTATTTATGTTTTTCTCTTTCATTATGGTTAGTTAAGTTTATTATGTCAAGGTGAAAAGGTTACACTAATGGTGTAAGAATAAGTATAGTTTAAACTCATCATAGAATTTAATGTTTGATATTAACATGTTCTGTTTTTGTTATCTTGTTCACTTTTAATACTTTGCTTATTTAATGGTTAATCTAGATTTATGTTGTATAACCCTTGGTACAACAAATACTTGATACTTTCATAGCCTAATTGTATGGTATAATCAACATTTGTGCTATGAAAGGAACTTGATTTGTTGTTAAGATAAGTTAGCATCATGAATACTTAACAATATTTACAAGTATTAACATTATTCAAATAAGATAACTAATGTATTCATGTTAACAATTTATAATCTGATTGGAACCTCTATTGTATGGTTTCTAGTTGAGTAATAAAAAAAGTTTATACCATACTTGTTTGAAATACTATTAGTGGATCCTCTAACCTTAGCAATTATTTTATCATTGTTTAATTCTTATATTAATATCACATCTCAAGAATTATGTTAAACTTATTTCTTCATTTATTGTTTGTAAGTTTATACAGTTAGCCTCCTTGTGGTCTGACCTCGGTCTTACCGGGTTATTTATTACTTCGATACTCCTGCACTTGAGAGAAGACATTAATTTTTTGGTCGTGTTACCAAGCCACAACACTTGAACTTAATAAGAACACATACTCCAATGTGCTCTTTTAATCCTTAATGTCTCCTGCATAGCTACTATCATAATAAGCTATCAAACTATCTTCTCCTCTTTTCTTATAAAGAATCCCTAACTCAATAGTGCCCTTTAAGCATCAAAGGATCTTTTTCACTACTTGTTGATGCAATTTTGTTGGCCTTTCCATAAACCTAATACCATATACACCAAGTTTAGTCTGGTGGTAGTCAAATACACAAGATTGCCTACCATTTGCTTATAAGTAGTAGCATCAATATTAGTACTACCTTTATCCTTCATAACTTTGAACCTTGACATAATTGGATTTTTCACAGGATTGCAACTCTTCATGTCAAAACCCTTTAACACTTCTTTAGCACTATGACAATACTAAAAGATTGCGAAACCAAGATGCCTAAATGCATGGCAAATGCCTCCTTTTATAGGCCAAAATTAGGAACTATTGATTTGATGACTAATTGATAAGTGGGTGGCCAACTTTTGACTTGGTGACAATCCTTATCTTCTCTTGTCTGCCCAAAACGTCATTGATAACGTCAAAATTGGAGCCAGTTGCAAACATGAAAGTTGTAGGCAATTGTCTCAGCTTTCTTGTGTAAAAACTTCAGCTCATTTGGACTTCTAGAACTCCAGATATGGCCACAATACCGAACAGTGCTCGGGCTGGAAGACAGATTCGGGCTTCTTTGTTGTTGCTACAATTTGGACTTGATAATGGCCTTTTTAGATCTTGGGCTCCATATGAAAGTTGTAGGCCTATGTCTTACCTTTCCATCCATATAAATTGGACCTAAATCTGAGATCTGTAGCTCCAGATATGACCCAATTACCAAGCAGTGTTCTGGTTTGGATTGCACCGACATCTCTTTTCTAAGTTTGGCCATCTCTTTATCCTTTCAATTTCAGTTCTTAAATTCATCAATCAATCCTTTCATTTATGTGATAGGCCTGCATTTAAAATGAACATTTACCACAAATTAAAGGTATCTTATATTATTAGATAAATTATTATAAAACATGCTTTAGTTAAGGTGTTATTGATACTTCAAGTGCATAATGATGACATAAAACCTTGATAAAAAATATACTTTTAAGTACTAATCAAGAAAGTAAAGATTCAATAAAAAAGTAATCATTAATTAATATGATATCGGATGTTGAATCTCTTGTCAATTATGACAACTGATCTGCGACAACATTTTTTGTGCCTTTTTTATCCTTGATTTCTTCTTGTTTAAAAGTTTCAAAGATTTCAAAATCATGATTGACTTTTCTTTGTTTGGTCATGCCATGAGGAAATAACTTGTGAGAAATCGATCTTTTCTTTGCAATGTTCAGGTTTAATCCCTTCCTTACTCTTAGAGATTGACTCATCATCTTTCTCATAAGGTTCAATAATTGGTTTTTCAATAACCTTACTTATTAGTATTTAGAAGTGTATTTTTATTAAGGTTTTATATCATAATTTTACACTTGATGTATCAATAACTCATTAACTAAAACATGTTTTATAATAACAAGTCTGATATCATAAGATACCTTTAATTTATAGTAAATATTCATCCTAAATACAGGCTTATCATATAAATAAAAGGATTCATTGATAAGTTGAAGTATTGAAATTGAAAGGACAAAGAGAGGGCCAAACTTAGAAAAGAGATGTTGGTAATTGAGTCATATCTAGAGCTGTAAATCTCATATTTAGGTTTGCTTTATATGGATGGAAAGTTAAGACGTAGGCCTAAAAATTTTATAGGAAGGCAAGACTTAATTCTATTACGTGAAAGTTGAAATCTTAGTAACAATATAGAAGTTTAAATATGTCCTGCAGCCCAGAAACTATTTAGTATTCAGCCCATATCTTGAGTTCTAGGAGTCTAAATGACCTTAA
Source organism: Populus euphratica (assembly GCF_000495115.2). NCBI lineage: Eukaryota > Viridiplantae > Streptophyta > Magnoliopsida > Malpighiales > Salicaceae > Populus > Populus euphratica. The sequence continues at coordinate 16,392 of NW_011500096.1, read as the reverse complement.
TTTTTTTTCCAGAAAGTTGAGATAATTTCCTAGAATTTTAATGAGGAAGGTTGGTACAAATTCTGACATTATTAATGATGTTTTGTTCAGACAAGAAGATAAGGATTATCACCAAGTCAAGATGTGGTCACCCACTCAACAATTAGTCATCAGATCAATAGTTTCAAATTTTGGCTTATAAAAGAAGGCATTTGCCATGTATTCAGGCATCTTGGTTTCCAGATTAAGATTATGCTCTTGCTTTCTCTTTATTGTAATGCTTAAGTTTTACTTATATTAATCTCTTGTTATGCTTCTCATTTTCTTTCCTTTACTTAGTTAACTTTTATTTATCTTATTTATGTTTTTATCGTATTTATTTATGTTTCTCTCTTTTATTATGTTTAGTTAAGTTTATTATGTCAAGGTGAAAAGGTTATACTAATGATGTAAGAATAAGTAATAAGTATAGTGTAAACTTAACGTAGACTTTAATATTTGATACTAACATGTTTTGTATTTGTTATCTTGTTCACTCGTTAATACTTTTAATATGGACTTTAATGTTTGATACTAACATGTTTTGTATTTGTTATCTTGTTCACTCGTTAATACTTTTCTTGTTAAATGACTAATCTAGATTTATGTTGTATAAGACTTGGTACAATAAATGCTTGATACTTTCATAGCACAAACGTGTAGTATATAACCAACACTTGTGTTGTGAAAGGAACTTAATTTGTTGTTAACATAAGTTATAATCATGAAAACCTGACAATATTTTCAAGTAATAGCATTATTCGAATAAGATAACTAATATAATCATATTAACAACTTATAATCTGATTAAAATCTTTTTTGTGTGTGGTTTCTAATTGAGTAATAAAAAAATTTTATATTATACTTGTTTGAAATACCATTAGTGGATCTTCTGATCTTGACATTTATTTTTATTATTGTTTGATCATCACATTGATCTTCCATCTTAAATTTCTCATAAACTTCTTTTTCTTCTTTTTCTTTATTACTACTACTACTACTACTATTACTACTACTTCTGTTCTTGTTGTTGTTGTTTATAATTTATACAATTAACCTCCCTATGGTTCGACCCTGGTCTTGGTGGATTATTTATTGTTTTGACACTCTTACATGTGGGAGAAGTGACACGACTAAAAGATTGATGTCTTCTCCCAAGTGCAGGAGTGTCGAAGTAATAAATAACTCGGCAAGACC
>NW_011500096.1:2793-14632 GCF_000495115.2 Populus euphratica | reverse complement strand
ATTCAGCTCATTTGGACTTCTAGAACTCCAGATATGGCCAAAATACCGAACAGTGCTCGGGCTGTATTTATGTGATAGACCTGCATTAAAAATAGACATTTACCATAAATTATAGGTATGTTATATTATTAGATACATTATTATAAAACATGTTTTAGTTAAGGAGTTATTGATACTTCAAGTGCAAAATGATGATATAAAACCTTGATAAAAATGCACTTTTAAGTACTAATCAAGAATACATCAATATTTTGGCCGTGTCACTTATCATTGTGGAGAGTAATGACTTATTGGATTTGATCCATGTGTTGGTTTTTTAAACTACTTGTACTTGTATTGTATTGCCCCTTAGGATTTTGTTGTGGATGAGATGAAAACTTACCTTTCTATTGAAAACTAAGAGTAGATGTGAATTTTGCAAGAATATTTTTAAAATTTGTTATACTTTGAGCAAGTTGAGTGTTGATTGTCTCTTGCTTTTCAATGAATGCATATAAAGTTTTCTCAAGATTTCTTCTACAAGAGGGAATATAAGGAGGTACATATCCATAAAAATATTAAAAATTATGGTATTGTTAAAATGGTGGCTGTGAAGTTTGTGCATTACTCTTCCAACTGAAATTTAGGTGATTTCTCTAACTAGGGTTGTATGTTTGCGAGTATCGGCTTTGAAAACCATTTAAAGCATGGGCATGCTTATGGAGGTATCCATTGAAAAAAGGCAAAATTGGACAGTTATTGGTTGAGTATTCATTGGTTTCATAGATTTCACACGCAATGTTTTGAACAAATTTTAATTGACCACTCCTTTTCAATTCTAGTGCTTTGACTTTTCTAAATAAAGATGCAAACTTGGCTTGAAGGTCATGATCTTCCTTAAAGTTATACATTCCTCCACTAGATGTATAAGATTGAGTTTTACTTTGTACCTCATAAGTGTCAATAGTGTCCTAATTTTGAGCATTTTCAGCTAGCAAGTCTAGGTGCTCTATTGTTTTATTAGGGTCTTTATCCTCAAAAGTTCTATTGCACATCAATTCAATCATTTGCCTATCTTTAGGTGTTAACCCTTCATAAAAGTATAAAACCAATATTCATGTTTCAAAACCATTATGAGGACAAGTATTAAGCAAGTCTTGATACCTATTCCAACATTAGTAAAATGTTTCTCCTGGTTTTTGAATGAAAGTGATGACTTGTCTTTTGAAAGAGTTTATTCTGTGAGATGAAAAAAACTTCTTTAAAAATTATTATTGCATTTCATCCCAAGCGCGAATGGATCCTAATCTTAAATTTTATAGCCATGTTTTAGCTTTATTTTTTAATGAAAAAGGAAAAAACTTTAATATGATGGTATTCATGCTACAATTTGAGTCATTCTAGGTGTTCGAAACCTCCTCAAATTTTCTTAAATGTAAGTATAAATTTTTTTAAATCTAAGCCATAAAAAAAAGGTAAAAGTTGAATAATATCTGACTTAAAATTAAAATAAGATGCATAAGAGGGAAGACTATGAATGAGGGTGCACTTGTTCTTGTGGGATTCATGTGATCTCTAAGTGTTCTAATATGATTATTTTCATTATTCTTATTATGAAGTGATTGATTATCTTCTTCGACTATATTTTTTGAAAATAATGAGGATACTCTACAAAGTCTATCACTTAATCTATGTGACCATACTCTTATGCATGTGTAGGAGGAGAATAAAAGGAAGAAGAAAACAAAACAAAACAAACGAAACAAAGTTAGATAAAAGAAAAGTGAAAAGTGAAAATAAAATAAATATCATAATTTATACAAGAATTTACCTCCCTAGCAATGGCACCAAAAACATAATATGACCAAAAGATTAATCTCTTTTATAAGCTTCACCATCTTTTTGTCCTTTCAATTTCAATATTTCAACTTATCAATCAATCCTTTTATTTATATGATAGACCTGTATTTATGATGAACATAAATTATCAGACTTGTTGTTATAAAACATGCTTTAGTTGGGAAGTTATTGATATTTTAAATACAAAATGATGATATAAAACTTTGATAAAAATATTTTTTTAAATACTAATCATTTAACTCGAAAAAAAGAAAAGAAAAGAAAGACTAGACATAGTCTTAAATAGAAACAACAGAATGCTTATTGTTTCTTTATTTTCATCTTATCTTCCAAAAGTCAAATATATAAAAAGACACTCTCTTCAACCTTCCATGTAGTTTTTAATATTTATTATGGGTCTAGTCATTATTATTGTTATATCATACTCAAGGTTTTGCTAAAAAATAGGATTTAAGTTGTTAAAGACATTTTTCAAATATTGTTTTTAAAGTTAATTATATTGCAGCAAATCAAGCAATCTCTTATTTTATTAGTTTTGGTAATTATTTAATAATTAAATTTCATTTGAAATTCAAATCAACACATTTTAAAAAATCTCAAATATATAAATTAATTTTACCATAAGAATTGAATTTAATTCTAAAAATTATAAAAAAATAAATAAAATGCAACAACACAATAGGATTTATGATAGAATCTAAGCGGTATAATAAAGTCTCAAATCTTCAAGGTAAATTAGGCAATTAACACATAAAATATAAATAAATAGTAAAATAATACAAGATAAAAAGGCTTAGTTGAAATAACATAGTTTGAGGATATATCGGTTAAAAAACATGATATTTCAATAATATCATAGTTCAAAACTATAATATTTTACTAAATGTCATGTTTGTGAACTATAATATTTAATATCTTGCCACTCTTCATAAGCGCAAAATTTATGAACACTTTGATAACACTTATTTGACTATCTCGACATGAGAAATTCTTATCCAAGTACTTTTTTCTTCAACCAGCCTATCAAAAAAGGCAACTAGCTTAACAAAAGGAATCAATTGTAACTAGATTGATTTTATTTAAGGGGTGTTCAAAGCTATTTTAGCTGTAAATCGATAAAAATTACTAGACAATAGATAAAGTACGGGGATTGAGGAAAAATACATAATTATGCACTACTCGACAAATTTCATGATTTAACTCTTAATTTTTTTATTTTCTGCAAAAGTAGGTTTCCAAAATAATAAGATATGAAGCCATTTCAAAATCTAATTGATATTGTTGTTTTAAATTATGACATCAATCAATTAAAATTTTATATGTCGCAATTTAAAATTATAATATTCAAATAAATATTGCATTTTGAAACCATAACATTAATTAAATATTATGATTTAAAATTCTTAATATCTAAATATTATATTTTAAAAATATAATATTTAATTTATATAGTGTTTTTGAAGCATGACAAGATTAAACTACTATTTCACTGATTTTTTTTTCAAACAAAGTCATTCTCTCGCATGGTTAAGTTTACAATGTTAATTTGATAAAGAAAAAAAAAACAAATCTTGTGGTATTAAAGGAGACAAACTATAATTAAAAAGAAATTTGATAAATTACTTAAATCAGAAAAAAATAGATAAGGAAATTTTTTCATGGGGAACGCCAAATGCCAAGTAAATTATTGAGTTCCGTGAACTCAGTTGACAACAGACAAAATAAAAAATAAAATACTCCATGACTAACAAAACGGAAACGTTATCCGTGACCCTTAACGCCGTCGGCCCCGCCGCAACGACGTTAAAAACGCCGTTTCTGAAATAACGGAAATACAATGAAGCATGCTAGTGAATAAGCTGTATAAAACAAAGATCCCAAAGCAAGGAAACAGCAGGGGAGAGAGAGAGAGCGAGAGTTTCTCCGACTTGCAGTCCTTTATTTTGCTGCACTGTTCTTTTTTTTATTTTAGGAAGAGAAAAAATTGTAGGAAGAAAAGGATAGAGAAACCCAATTCTTTTTTTATTTTTTGAAATTCAAAGGAGATTCTTTGTGCATTTTCGTTCTCGTTGAAGCTATGATTTAGATCATTTCTGGTATAGAATTTCGTGTTCGAATTCTTGTTCTTGAAGCAGAAACTGGAAGAAAATTCACGCAATTCAGATCGAAGGTACTAAAACTTTTAGCTTTAATTATGAAATCTTAAACTTTTGAACTAGTTTTTGACTTCAATTATGGATAATCTTAAATTCAAAACTTTTATAGACGTAGAATTCTGATTTACAAGAATCCCTCCTCCCCCCTTTTAGCAGTAATTGTATTGCAGAGACATCTGTGATTTGGTGTTGTGGTTGGTGGCCGAAGTTAGTTCGTTCGTTCGTTCATTCATTCATAATTTAATTTCCGTTTTTTCTTTGAAAAGATTTAGTAAATACTCAATTTTGTTGATAAAAGTGAATGCGCCTCCGATCTCAGGCGGCGGTGCCATATCTTTTAAGAAAATTTAAATTCCTAGCCTTAAAGACGGATCTGATAACAAGCGATTTAGAACGTACAAATATTCATTGAATTACAAGATATCTCCGTTTGGATGGAGCTTCCTCAACAACGTCCTTTCGGAACCGAAGGTATTTTAATCACTCGTACATACTATTTCTTTTCTTTTTTTAAATTATCTTAGCCTATGAAATGATTAAAAGAAATCGTAATGTGTTATTAACTGTGATTATGAAGCATGTTTTCTACAGGAAGCAAACCAAAACACGACCTTCTTTCACTGTACAGGCATTCTTCAACTGTCCAACAAGATCCAAGACCACCTTGTCAAGGTACTATCAATTTTCATTTTTAGATCTCTTAGAGATTGTTTTTAGTTTCTCAAAATCAAAGAAAAGAGTCCATCACAGACTTTTGTCGTCGATTGGTGAGGATTTGTGGATGCACGTGACACCCAACTGAATGATGGGATCTGGGCCAGGAAAGTAGAGTAGGGCAGGGTAAATAGGCTTTGCTAAATCCGAAAAGGAAAGAGTTAGAAGTTAGCAATTAGCACCATCAGATTGGGCATCGGCATGCCGTATGGTGTTTTGTTTTTTGTTTTAATATGGGACCTACTTCTTAGGAGTTAGACATGATGTGACAGGTCACATGATTCACATCCACCCCTCTCTTGTGCAGGTGTCATGGTATTATTTTAGTAGAGCAACCTATTCTTTCGCAAATCGCAATCACAAACCATTTTTCTGTAGAGGGAGAAGCAGTCCGTCGTTTTCCCGTAAACAGTTTAAATAATTAATTAATTAGCTAATGAGAAGTACGTACTTTATCAAAATTCCTCTTCACATGGTCCTTAATTTAATCTGCACAAATGACTACAACGGTGTGGTAATTAATTAATGTGTACTTATCAATAATAGTTTCTATATAAATGAAATATTAGGTGTCGGGTCGGAGAACGGAAGTATTCGAGAATTACAGAAACTCTTAATTAATTTTCATATTGACGTGTTTAATATACTATAAGCATGTTGAATGTTAACGGGAAGTTTTGACTTTTCTAGTTTTTCCCTGAACGAGTAGGTTAATCTTTGCATGCAATCTTCTTCAAGGCTCTGTTAACTCTGTCATAGTTTTGTACAGAATTACAAGTTAGGTTTTTGTTTCCCTCCTCATCGAAAAAGATGGCACCATGCTTTTGGATCTGTAGTTTGACAAAAAAAGAAAATAAAATTGATTTGAATTATTTCGAGTTCAGATTTATTAGCCTGTTTTGGTGGCCATTTGCTGAGTTGCTAGATTAATTATTTATCATCGATCATTCAACTTGACAAAATTAACTCAGTAGTAAATTTCAGAGTTTATTACAGACTTGATGGAATTCTAGTAGGATAGATTACATCTGAAAAGGATCATCCCTTTTTCCATGCTTAAACAGGTGGCTACCTCAAAACACACGATTTTCTTCAACCACTGGAACGAGGAGGCAAAACCACTGCCAAAGAAATAACCAACGTTGAGGTTTTGACGGTTGAAAAACCACCGCCTCCGGCACCACCACCTGCGGTTGAGCACATCCTCCCTGGAGGAATTGGGACGTACAGTATCAGCCAAATTTCTTATTTCAACCAAAGAGTTCCAAAGCCAGAGAACACAATATTTTTAGTAGCTCAAGATAGCAGTACCGATAAAAATGATGACAACTCAAATTGCAGTTCTTACTCAGGAAGTGGATTCACACTTTGGGAAGAATCCGTGTTGAAAAAGGGAAAGACAGGGAAGGAGAATGTGGGAGAAAGATCCAATATTATAAGAGGTACTTAATAATTATTTGTACGAGTGTGTTCTGTTTGTTTCCTTGCCATTGTTGTGCTTTGCATGTGCATGTCCATCCCGTTCTGCCAACATACAGCCAAGGAATATGACTTTAAAAATATCGATAAAGTTTTATTGGCCTCATTTTTAGTGTAACCCAAGAAAAGCACAAATTAGTGAAATAGACTGCATGATAATATAGGTATGACGAGCACTTGGTTACACTGGTATTCATTAGATATCGAGGGTTGGGATTTTTTTCAGTAAAAGAATTATTTCAAATTCGTTTGGTAGCATGAAATTTATGCCGATTTCGTGTCTTTTAAAAAAAAAAAATGGAAAAGCTCCATTTTGAAGAGTTTTTAGTTGCTTTCTTCGTGTATATATTATTTACAATCTTTGTTTCTAACAGTTGTTTGACCAAAAGTTTTTTTTTTTTTACCACCACAACACGACGTAACCTCTAATCCTCACTCACTGACCTTTAGGCTCAAATTGTTTGGTTGTTTTTAGGTTGCTTGAAGAGATGAAAAACAAAATGTATTTACTATGATAAAAACATATTAGATTAGGCATCGGGTTCGAGTTAGTCCCGGGCATCTCGTGCTGATGTTATTACTACAGGATCAGTTTCAGTGAGCCAAGGAAAGACCAGGTCCAACGAGCGTAATCAGCCCAAGCTTGTCTCATTTGATGGCTTCTCTCTCTGGAATGGTAAGCTGGGGCCGAAACTAGGCAACCCATAAGGCTATTGCTAAAAAAAAAAAAAAAAAAAAACTACGGATTTGAAAAATAAAAACCAATGTGTAGATTTCAATATGACGAGGGCGATTTAGAGAAGACTTTTAAAACCAAACAATGATAGCATTGCATGGCGAAAGGGTCCAATTCTTCATAATATTTTAAGTGAAAAATCGAGTAGGCAGACCACGACATGATAAGTTATCTGATCTTTAATTTCATAATTAAATAGCAATATTGCAAATTTTTTTTTTACAATAGATTTACATTATTTTTTATAGCAATAACAGAATAAATTAATCAAAAAATGAAAATCACAGAGCTAGAGCTCTGGGCCGAACCTTTAATATGCTTCCAGTTCATTCGTCATCGCTTAAAAGTAAAAACAAATTTACCCATTGACAAGTATTGTTTCAAATGATATTACGTACAATTTATCAATGATGATTGGAAGTATGTTTGGCACGTAACAGAAGCGGCATTGAAGATGGGTGAGTGGACGACTTCAGAGAGGCCGTCACAATCTTCATCGAACAACCATCGCAATAGTTTCAACTCTATTTCGACCTCGCAGTCCGTCTCCTCCTCCTAATTTTTCATGTTTTTTTTTTTACCCCTTTCTAAATCTAATGAAGCGATTTTGTTTTGTTGGTATTCTAACAGGCTAGCAGGCAGGAGGAGTACCCAGAGCTTCATAGAAATGATAAAGTCAGCCAAAGGTTGTACTTTGGATGATGATGTTGACGATGAAGAGGAGTTTCTTCTTAAGAAAGAAACCCCTTCTCCTATCCGCAAAGGTATATCTATTGTTTATATAAACAAGTGAACGTATAACAGTTATGTTGCATCCACAGACTTAAAAATTCTTTTATTTGAAAAAAAAATTGTTTTAGTTTGTTGCTGTGGCCATTGGAGCTGTATGTTTATGGAATTAATGACATTTTTTCTTTGTTTTCTTTGTGGTAAAATTTATAGGTGAATTGAGGGTGAAGGTGGACGGAAAGAGCAATGACCAAAAACCTGACACGCCTCGGTCAAAGCATTCTGCAACTGAGCAACGTAGGAGGAGCAAGATAAATGACAGGCATGTGTTAATTGACGTATTTGCAAAACCCAAGGACCTTTTATTCTAATCAGCTACAAAACGTTGTTGACTTGTTAGAAGCGAAGTTTCGGTAAATTTAAGAACGTTAATTTGGCAAAGCAACACAACTCCACACAATCTGTTCCTTTTTTTGGACTGCTTTTATCATGAAACCCACCCGATGGATGTAAACTAGAAAAAGCCCATTACAAAGCTAATTAGTTGATCACTTTTTTTTTTGTGGAAGCAAACATAATTAAGTACTTGTTTCTAGTGGGAGGAGAAATGGTTTGGTTGGGATGTGTTGGGCTTCATGTTCCCTTGCTGGATTGCAGGATTCCTAATTTAATTGATAATTACGACTGCTTTTGTCAACATTATGCTTCAGTAAAATTTGGAAATTATCATGCAGATTTCAGATGCTGAGAGAACTCATTCCTCGTGGTGATCAAAAGAAAGATAAAGCATCTTTTCTCTTAGAGGTACATACTTTTCTTATAAAATTATGTTTTTTTTCTTCAATAAATGGTGTAAATGATGAAGTCTGTGAATCTTTTTACAGGTCATTGAATACATTCAGTTTCTACAGGAGAAAGTACAGAAATATGAAGCATCTTACCAAGGATGGAACCACGAAACAACAAAACTGGTGCCATGGGTAAATTTTACATTACCTTCATATTTTCTAATGTTTTGTGGCCACTATGTTTTTTGAGAGCGATGCTCGTTATTATTGCAATCTATCAGTTGATCCTCATTCGCTACGACAGAAAAATAATAGCAGGCCTGTGGAAAGTTCTGCTGATCAGTCTCGAGGCTTGAATAGTGGTGCTGGTCCTGCATTATTATTTGCTGCAAAGTTAGATGAGAGAAACATAACCATTTCTCCTTCCATTAATCCTGGAGGAGCACGGAATCCAGTCGAATCTGACATGACCTCCGCTAATGCAATGGATCGCCATCCTGGTTTTACAAATAAATCATTACCATTTCCTATCTCGCTGCAGCCGAACTTCAATCCTGGCAGGACTGCAGGCGCAGCAGCTCAGTTTCCACCTCGACTGCCATCTGATGCGGAGAACTTGGCAAGCCAAACTCAACCTCAATCATGCCATGCCAGGTCATGGAGCACTGACGAGGCTGTTGCTAGTGATAAGCTGAAAGAAAAGGATCTGACTGTTGAAGGTGGTACAATCAGCATCTCTAATGCGTACTCTCAAGGGTGAGTTGCATATTGCAATTTATAGTTTCAAACTCATGTTATGCACATATTCTTACACGTCTCTGTTGGTTCGTGGTACTGTCTGATTACCCTGATGATAAGTCAAAATATTTCAAGTAGATGATAACAAGTGCAAAACTAGATCACTTAAATGGTGATCTGTGAAGTGCCACTTTCTTTTAGCACACTCCTTGCCTACTTCACTCTAGGGATTATAAATTACCTGCCTCTGAGGCATTATACTGTACCTGCTTATTCATGTTATACATAGCTTGTTTGCTTCTGGTAGATTTTTTAGCAGTCATGAAATCCGTGCAAGAAGTGAAATTATACATGAACTTTCACTTTGACATCTATGTCCCAGCTGCATTGCTCTTCTAAGATGGTCAGGGGACATCCTCTTCTGACTTAGATACGGCTCGTTGCACAATTAGATTCCTAAATATTAGAAGCACATAATGAAGGCTACTTCTAACAATAATACATGAATCGGATCTTGTTTCTAGGATAAGCTGAACTATTTATTGAGTCTTTTCAATTCATTCAAACTCCTCTTTCTGGGTTTTGCAAATAATTTCTTTAGATTCTTTCTAGTGCCGCAGTAGTACCACCTCAATACTCATCATATGGATGGATAACTTTATATACTAGGTAAATTTTCAAAGAAAAAAGAAAAAAGAAAAGAAAAGAAAAGAAAATAAAGAAGAAGTAGTCTAGCACTTTTTTGTTGATCACTGAAGACGTATTATGGCAAGTAGCCTTCTGTTAGCCCTTTAAGAAGAGTATTGGTTGATATGAGTCAATAACATAACTTGTATTGGAATTAAATAGGTTGGTAAATACTTTGACGCTAGCCTTACAGAGTTCAGGAGTAGATTTGTCTCGGGCCAGCATCTCAGTGCAGATAGAGCTCGGGAAGACAGGAAATAGTGGACAAACTGCGTCAACATCCATTACAAAGGTTTATTGGCATTTTACTTTGGAATAATTTCAACTATCGTTTCCATCAAATTACTCCTAACCTTTGTATTTTCCACTTTAACGTAGGATAATAACGTTCTCCCAAGCAATAAAGGCACAACACGTTCAAGAGTTTCAGGCGGTGAAGAATCTGTTCAAGAACTAAAGAAGCTCAAGACAAGCAAAGCTAGTGCAAGAGTTGCATAATTTCGTTCCTTTGTACTTGATTTTTTTTCATTGTTTTGTTATCCTGTCCTATCGTGGGGGTTAATTCATATCTTCTCCTGGTTTACGACCTAATTAGTTGAGCCAGAAATGATTGTACATGTAGTTGCTTTTAATTTGTTGGAATGCACATATATCCTAGCACACAAATATGTAACTTTTCCCGTTTGTTCATTACTTTATCCGTAGAGGCTTCCTTTCTAATATTGAGAAGCGGGCTTTTCATCCAAGTTTTTCTACTTGTGAATTTTCTAAATCACTGTCAATAGCCTGTGATCACTCGCTTTTGCTGAGATGCACATGTGGGGTTGTATTTCTAGGAAGGAGAAAGAGGTGCTTGATTGTAAAAATGGCCTCAAGGTGATGTACATAAGCATGTCGAAGTATTGTATCATTTGCCAAATGTCCCTAACTTCAAATCGATTGAACATGTTTTGCCAGTGAAGTTTGGCGTAAAAAAAATTGTTTTGTTGAAGGTTGGTGTATAAATTCGATGCTCAATGTGAATGGCATTTGACATCGGTATGCAGAACCCAATCATATTGATAGGGATGATAACGGAGCCATGATAGAATAAATAAAAGGTGAAGGTTCCGTGTTGGGAACGGTATATTTTCTTAGTTGATGGGCCTTCAATCATTTTTCAAACACCTTGAAACTTTCTGTCAGGTTTTTTGTAGGAAATTTTTAATTTTCCATCTCCAATCCTTTTTAGAATCAAGAAAACTAATATTGTTAAGACAATTGTACGTGGTAAAATTCCCAAAACATTCTTGTTGTTACTGTTTTATGCTTTTTTTTTTTACCATGAAATAACTTGACATCTTTATTAGACATTAGCTATAGATGATTTATCAATATTCTTTACAAGGATTATTCATGATTATTAAAGGCAATATTGTATCTTGATTGTTGTTGAGCTACATGATTGGTTTTTTTGTATCATGTCCTTGATTAGTATTTAAAAGTGCATTTTTATCAAGGTTTTATATTAACATTTTGCACTTGAAGTATCAATAACTTCTTAACTAAAGCATGTTTTATAATAATATATCTAATAATATAAGATACCTTTAATTTGTGGTAAATTTTCATTTTAAATGCAGGCCTATAACATAAATGAAAGGATTGATTGATGAATTTAAGAACTAAAATTGAAAGGACAAAGAGATGGCCAAACTTAGAAAAAAGATGTTGGTGCAGTCCAAACTAGAACACTATTCGGTAAATGGGTCATATCTGGAGCTGTAGATCTTAGATTTAGGTCTACTTTATATGGATGGAAAGGTAAGACATAAGCCTATAACTTTCATATGGAGGCCAAGATTTAAAAAGGTCATTTTCAAGTCCAAATTATAGCAACAACAAAAAAGCTCAAATCTATCCTATAGCCCACGCATTGTTCCATTTTTGGACCATATTTGAAGTTCTAGAAGTCCAAATGACCTCTATTTTTT
>NW_011500096.1:1901-2667 GCF_000495115.2 Populus euphratica | reverse complement strand
CATCAAATCAATAGTTCCTAATTTTGGCCTATAAAAGGAGGCATTTGCCATGCATTTAGGCATCTTGGTTTCCAGATCAAGATCATGCTCTTCCTTTCTCTCTTTGTATTTTTTGTAATGTTTTTGTTTTGCTTTCATTAATATCTTGTTTATGCCTTTCATTTCATTTCCTTTACTTAGTTAACTTTTATCTTATTTATGTTCTTATTTTGTTTATTATTATTTTTCTTTCATTATGTTCAGTTAAATTTATTATATCAAGGTGAAAAGGTTACACTAATGGTGTAAGAATAAATATACTGTAAACTCAACATGGATTTTAATATTTGATGCTAACATGCTTTATATTTGTTAACTTGTTCACTCCTTAATACTTTGCTTATAAATGACTAGTCTAGATTTATGTTTTATAACACTTGGTACAACAAATGCTTGACACTTTCATAGCCCATACAGTATGGTATAACCGACACCTAAGCTATGAAAGGAACTTGATTTATTGTTAACATAAGTTATGAGCATGGATGCCTGACAATATTTATAACTATTAGCATTAATCGAATAAGATCACTTATGTAATCATATTAACAATTAATAATCTAATTGGAACCTCCTTTGTGTGTGGTTTCCAATTGAATAATAAGAGTTTATACTATACTTATTTGACATACCATTAGTGGATCCTCTAACCTTGACATTTATTGTTATCGTTGTTAAATCTTTACGTTAATATTCCATCTCAAAGTTCTCATCTTCTTATTCTCCT
>NW_011500096.1:0-1821 GCF_000495115.2 Populus euphratica | reverse complement strand
ATTATTTATAATTGTTGTTTATAATTTGTACAATTAACCGCTATGTGGTTTGACCCCGATCTTGCCGGATTATTTAGTATATGGACACTCCTGCACTTGGAAGAATACATAAATCTTTTGGTCATGTCAACGCGGTTTCAAAAAAACATGTGTATGTATAAGTGATTGTGATTGTGGCTCATATTTTTTCTTGGTTTTACATCTAAGAACGACTTAAATGCCTTCTATAGGTCGGGGATAGGCTTCCCATCCAGTTTTCTTAAAAACCGGCAAACATGGTCTTTTTTAGTCAGATTCCCAAGACTATGCCAAGCATGTTCTTTATAAAAATGGGTTCATAAGTCATCAATTGCATAATACTTATCTCGACTATGATGAGACTTAAGAGTCAATAGAATATTATCTAAAGATTCTCTATGTTCTGAAATAAATCCCACATTTTGATAAGTTTCACAGGTTTTACAGAATACATGTGATTCATTGAATATGGTGGGCCAATAAAATTCACTTTGTAAGACTTCTATGATTAATACTTAAAAGTGTATTTTTATCAAGATTTTATATCATCATTTTGCACTTGAAGTATCAATAACTCCTTAACTAAAGCATGTTCTACAATAACGTATCTAATAATATAAGATACCTTTAATTTATGGTAAATATTTATTTTAAATGTAGGCCTATCACATAAATAAAAGGATTGACTGATGAATTTAAGAACTGAAATTGAAAGGACAAAGAGATGGCTAAACTCCGAAAAGAGATGCTGGTGTAGTTCAAACCGGAACACTGTTCGGTAATTGGATCATATCTAGAGCTATAGATCTCCAATTTAGGTCCACTTTATATGACTGGAAAGGTAAGACATAGGCCTACAACTTTTATATGGAGCCCAATATCTAAAAAGGTCATTTTCAAGTTCAAATTGGAGCAACAACAAAGAAGTCCGAATCTGTCTTCCAGCCTAAGCACTGTTCAATGTTTGGCCCATATATGGAGTTCTAGAAGTCCAAATGATCTGAATTTTTTACACAAGATATCTGAGACAATTGTCTACAACTCTCATGTTTTCAAGTGGTTCCAATTCTTGTAACTTCTAATGTATTGATTAATTGTAGGAATGGACTGATGAAGCTATCATTTGAAAACATGACATTGGAGATGAATATTTTCAACATTTGCAAGCAACCTAGAGATGATAATGATTTACAGGAAGTGGAATTTATTGAAAAATTAATTCATGATCAATTTCCAACCACTTCCAGTGAAATTGAGATTGATGAATCTAATGATTTGCAAATGATTTATTTTCAGGAAGAATCAAAGACAAGTAATTGGAGGCCACAAATTGAGGAATTGCCACCACGATCAATTAAGTCCATACCTTCAAGTGTTCAATCACCAAAACCTGATTGGAAGCCGTTGCCATCCAATCTCAAATACTCATTTTTAGGAGAAAATGAAACTTTTCCAGTAATAATCTCTTCCAAACTTAATGCACATCAAGAAGGTAAGTTATTACAAACTCTAAAAATGCACAAAAATGCATTAGGATGGACCATAGCTAATATAAAAGGAATTAGTCCTTTGATTTGTACACATAGAATTTATTTAGTGAAAAATGCTAAACCCTCTAGAGAAATGCAACGAAGGCTAAATCCTAATATGAAAGAAGTAGTGAAAAATGAAGTCATTAAGCTTCTAGATAATGAAATCATTTATCCTATTTCTGACAGCAAATGGGTAAGTCCTACCCAAGTTGTACCCAAGAAGTCTAGAGTCACTGTGATAATAAATGAGAACAATGAGTTAATTCCCATT
>NW_011502863.1:0-15638 GCF_000495115.2 Populus euphratica | reverse complement strand
ATATCAGTATCTGCGACCCGAGTTACTAAGCTCGTAAGGGTGTCTTAACACCTAATGCCCTAAGACCAACTAGTCTGGGTGTCATTAGCTGAAAGCTCGTTACATGGGTTAAAGATACATGATGTTTTTAAATTATATGTATATAGAGTTAAAAAAAAAAGACAAAAAAGACAAAAATAATAATCCCAGTCCAAGGAAGTTAACCTTAAACATTAGAACAAAAATTTTGTTTTCTTCCAAGAAAAGCCCCATAATTATGTGTTGATACATTGAGCACAAAAGAAAAGGTTTATGAATATCTTGTTAAGAGGTATTGAGCAGGTATATAAATTTAACGAAAGTTTGTTTATCTGGATAGATTAATGGAAGTTAAATGATGAATACCTTGCTTTGTGGAATTTGCAAATTGTTTTTCTATTTAACGCTTTCATTACTAGGGACTAGTAATAAGCTAGTTGGGGGGTGTGATTAGTACATATAAGTGCAATTTTATCGTGGTTTTATATCATCATTTTGCACTTGAAGTATCAATAACTTCTTAACTAAAGCATGTTTTATAATAATATATCTAATAATATAAGATACCTTTAATTTATGGTAAATGCTCATTTTAAATGCAGGTCTATCACATAAATGAATGGATTGATTGATAACTTTAAGAACTTAAATTGCAAGGGCAAAAAGATGACCAAAAATAGAAAAGAGATGTCGCTGCAATTGGGTCATATCTGGAGCTGTAGATCTCAGATTTAGGTCTACTTTATATGGATGGAAAGGTAAGACATAGGCCTACAACTTTCATATGGAGCCTAAGATCTAAAAAAGTCATTTTCAAGTCCAAATTATTGCAACAAAAAAGAAGCCCGAAGTTGTTCTCCAGCCCGAGCACTGTTCCGTATTTTGGCCATATCTGGAGTTCTAGAAGTCCAAATGAGCTGAATGTTTTACACAAGATAGCTGAGACAATTGTCTATAACTTTCATGTTTTTAAGGGGCTCCAATTTTGACGTTAGCAATGATGTTTTGGGCAGACAAGAGAAGATAAGGATTGTCACCAAGTCAAGAGTTGGCCACCCACTTATCAATTAGTCATCAAATCAATAATTTCCAAGTCAAGAGTTGGCCACCCACTCATCAATTAGTCATCAAATCAATAGTTCCCAATTTTGGCCTATAAAAGGAGGCATTTGCCATGCATTTAGGCATCTTGGTTTCCAGATCAAGATCATGCTCTTCCTTTCTCTCTTTGTATTTTTTGTAATGTTTATGCTTTGCTTTCATTAATATCAAGATTATGCCTTTCATTTCCTTTCATTTACTTAGTTAACTTTTATCTTATTTATGTTCTTATTTTGTTTATTTATTCTTCTTTCTTTCATTATGTCTAGCTAAGTTTATTATGTCAAGGTGAAAAGGTTACACTAATGGTGTAAGAATAAGTATAATGTAAACTTAATATGGACTTTAATATTTGATACTAACATGTTTTGTATTTGTTATCTTGTTCACTCTTTAATACTTTGCTTGTTACATGATTAATCTTGATTTATGTTGTATAACACTTGGTACAACAAATGCTTGGCACTTTCATAGTTCATATTGTATGGTATAACCGACACCTGAGCTATGAAAGGAACTTGATTTATTGACGTATGTTTTATAAAAGTTGTAGGCCTATGTCTTACTTAACATAAGTTATAATCATGAATGCTTGACGAGATTTACAAGTACTAGCATTAATCGAATAACATGACTAATGTAATCATGTTAACAATCTATAATCTAATTGGAACCTCCTTTATGTGTGGTTTCCGATTGAAAAATAAGAGTTTATACTATACTTGTTTGACATACCATTAATGGAACCTCTAACCTTGACATTTGTTATTATCATTGTTTAATCATTACATTAATATTCCATCTCAAAGTTCTCATCTTCTTCTTCTTCTTCTCCTTTTACTTTATTATTGTTATTATTATTATTACTATTATTATTAGTATTACTACTATTGTTATTACTATTATTGTTGTTGTTGTTGTTGTTATTGTTGTATTATTGTATTTATAATTTGTACAATTAACCTCCCTGTGGTTCGACCCCGGTCTTGCTGGGTTATTTATTACTTCGACACTCCTGCACTTGGGAGAAGACATCAATCTTTTCGTCGTGTCAGTTGGGCCCAAGAGGAAATATGAAAGATCTCTTCCAATGTGCCTAGACCACCTGGTAAGGCAAAGAAGGCATCACATGGTTAAACATTGCATTCATTCGGGCAGACATTGTGGAGACCTGTAGTTCCTCTCTAATTGTTTTTCCAATGATGTCCCCTTGTGCTAAAGCTTCGAGGACAACCCCCAAAACTTGAGTACCTCCTAAAAATACAACTATTGATATACCTCTCATTAACCCAATACTTCCTCCCCCATACACTAAATGAATCTTCCTCTCAGCTAACACTTGACCAAGATGATTTACTGATTCTAAAAACTCATTTTCTTTTCCAGGACTAGATCCACCAAAAACACAAATATTTCTTATGCGATGACCTGAGAAACTTGTCATTTCAACACACTTCTATATTTGTTGAATGTATGGGTTGAGTAGAAATGAAAGGAAGGAAGAGAGGATTTTATAGATGAGAAATTAAAATGACAATCATACCACCTATATGTAGGCCAACTGAAGTCTTACACATACACACACTCTCTCTCTTTATTTATTTATTTATTTTTGAAAAAGCATGTGTATGTACAGGTAGTTGTGATTGTGGCTCACATCTTCCCTTGGCTTTACATCCAAGAACAGCTTAAACGCCCTCAATGGGTCGGGGATATGCTTCCCATCCAGTTTTCTTAAAAACTGGTGACATGACTAAAAAATTGTTGTCTTCTCCCAAGTGCAGGAGTGTCGAAGTAATAAATAACCCGGCAAGACCGAGGTCGAACCATAGGGAGGTTAATTGTACAAATTATAAATAACAATAATACAATAACAATAATAATAACAACATCAACAATAATAATAGTAATAACAATAATAATAACAATAACAACAACAACAAGAACAACAACAAGAACAACAATAATAATACTAGTAGTAGTACAATAACAACAACAACAATAGTAATAATAGTAATAGTAATAATAATAATAATAATAATAATAATAATAATAATAATAATAATAAAGAAGAAGAAGAAGAAGAAGAAGAAGAAGATGAGAACTTTGAGAGGGAATATTAATGTAAAAGTAGTAGTAATAATAATAAAGAAAGAGAAGAAGAAGAAGATGATGAGAACTTGGAGGTGGAAAATTAATGTAAGGATTAAACAATAATAATAACAAATGTCAAGGTTAGAGGTTCCACTAATGGTATATCAAACAAGTATAGTATAAACTCTTATTATTGAATTGGAAACCACACACAAAGGAGGTTCCAATCAGATTATATATTGTTAACATGATTACATTAGTCATCTTATTCAATTAATGCTAATACTTGTAAATTTCGTCAAGCATTCATGATTATAAATTATGTTAACAACAAATCAAGTTTCTTCCATAGCTCAGGTGTCAGTTATACCATACAATGTTAACAACAAATCAAGTTTCTTTCATAGCTCAGGTGTCGGTTATACCATACAGTATGGGCTATGAAAGTGCCAAGTATTTGTTATCCTAAGTGTTATATAACATGAATATAGATTAGTTATTTAACAAGCAAAGTATTAAAGAGTGAACAAGATAACAAATACAAAACATGTTAGTATCAAACATTAAAGTCCATATTAAGTTTACACTATACTTATTCTTACACCATTAGTGTAGCCTTATCACCTTGACATAATAAAATTAGCTAGACATAATGAAAGAAAGAAAAATAAATAAACAAAATAAAAATATAAATAAGATAAAAGTTAACTAAGAAAATGAAAGGAAATGAAAGACATAAACTTGATATTAATAAAAGCAAAGCATAAGCAATACAAAAAATACAAAGAGAGAAAGGAAGAGCATGATCTTGATCTGGAAACCAAGATGCCTAAATGCATGGCAAATGCCTCCTTTTATAGACCAAAATTGGAAACTATTGATTTGATGACTAATCGATGAGTGGGTGGCCAACTCTTGACTTGATGACAATCCTTATCTTCTCTTGTCTGCCCAAAACATCATTGATAACGTCAAAATTGGAGCCACTTGAAAACATGAAAGTTGTAGGAAATTGTCTCAGCTTTCTTGTGTAAAACATTCAGCTTATTTGGACTTCTATAACTCCAGATATGGCCAAAATACTGAACAGTGCTCGGGCTGGAGGACAGATTCGGGCTTTTTTGTTGTTGCTACAATTTGGACTTGAAAATGGCCTCTTTAGATCTTAGGCTCCATATGAAAGTTGTAGGCCTATATCTTACCTTTCCATCCATATAAAGTAGACCTAAATCTAAGATCTATAGCTCCAGATATGACCCAATTACCGAACACTGTTCCTGTTTGGATTGCAGCGACATCTTTTTTCTAAGTTTGGTCATCTATTTATCCTTTCAATTTCAGTTCTTAAATTCATCAAGCAATCCTTTTATTTATGTGATAGGCCTGTATTTAAAATGAATAAGTTCTTCAAGTCATCAATCAATCCTTTCATTTATGTGATAGGCCTGCATTAAAAATAGACATTTACCATAAATTATAGGTATCTTATATTATTAGATACATTATTATAAAACATATTTTAGTTAAGGAGTTATTGATACTTCAAGTGCAAAATGATGATATAAAACCTTGATAAAAATGCACTTTTAAGTACTAATCACACCCCCCAACCAGCTTATTACTAGTCCCTAGTAATCAAAGTGTTAAAATAGAAAAACAATTTGCAAATTCCACAAAGCAAGGTATTCATCATTGAACTTCCATTAATCTATCCAGATAAACAAACTCTCATTAAATTTGTATATCTGCTCAATACCTCTTAACAAGATATTCATAAACCTTTCTTTTGTGCTCAATGTATCAATACATAATTATGGGGCTTTTCTTGGAAGAAAACAAAATTTTTGTTCTAATGTTTAAGGTTAACTTCTTTGAGTTATGATTATTATTTTTTTCTTTTTTTTTCTTCCTTTTGTTTTAAATATATATACATATAATTTAAAAACACCATGCATCTTTAACCCATGTAACGAGTTTTCGGCTAATGACTCCCAGACCAGTTAGTCTTAGGGCATTAGGTGTTAAGACACCCCTACGAGCTTAGTAACTTAGGTCACAAAAACTGATATGTAGATAGTGCAATGTTTGATTTCCTTAAGCTTTTCTCCTTAACCCATGTAACAAGCGTTGGGCCAATAGCTCCCAAGTCAGTTGACTTTAGGGTATTAGGTGTTAAAACACCCCTTCGAGCTTAATTGCTTAGGTTAGGGAGGCTACGAAACCAAACTTATCTACATTTTTATTATTATCATTTTTTTCTTTTTTTCTTTTTTTTTTTCTTTTTTTTCTTTTTTTTTTAATTATATACAATCCCTTTCCCTTAGTTGTTACCTCTAACAAAAAAACATAAATAATGTAATAATCCAATGTGCAACCCACAATCATATGTTAAAGTGTGTATGTGAAAATTAAGGTTTAAGAATACATGTTAAATTAGTACATGAGCAGAATTAAGTGATAATAATGCGAGAGTTTGTAAATCTGAATATTTCAAGAAGTATTATAATAGACCTTGTTAAGAATGGTTACTAAGATACGTCTCAAGAGTCACTTTAACAAAAGAGCTCCTTTACTCTACCATCCTAGTAACAACAATTTTTTTTTTTATCAACTACTATCCTCTCCCCCCAACCAAAACGAGACATTGTCCTTAATATTTAAAGGTAGAAAGATAGAGTATAGAAGATATCACCTGAAATAACGAAAACTAACAAACCTGAAACACACTGAAAAAAAAATAACAAATAACAAAACACAATAATAAAACCAAAAGACACAAAAATTCACAAATAAAGGCGCAAATCCAATCTAAGCTTTTTACGACTTTCCTTAGTTGAGCAATTTATGCGACTTATGGAAGGATCAATTACATGAATGAAGGATTGTAGTTGGTCAATTAATTGTTCAGTAATAGCAGCAGAGATTATGATTTGTCGTGCAGAAGATGTTAGAAATTCATGTTCCACAGCATGATCAAGAAAAGACAACAACTTATCATAATAACCATTAACATTTAACAAGAGAGGGTTTTATAGATGAGAAATTAGAAAGGCAATCATAACACCTATACGTAGGCCAGCTGGAGTCTCACACTCTCTCTCTCTCTTTTTATTTATTTATTTATTTACTTTTGAAAAAGCATGTGTATGTACAGGTAGTTGTGATTGTAGCTCATATCTTCCCTTGGTTTTACGTCCAAGAACAGCTTAAATGCCCTCTATGGGTCGGGGATAGGCTTCCCATCCAGTTTTCTTAAAAACTGCCAAACAGGGTCTTTTTTAGTCAGATTCCCAAGACTAAGTTGATCATGTTCTTTATGAAATAGTGACCAAAAATCATGAATTGCACGATGCACATCTCCACTAGGATGCGTCTCAAGAGTCAATAGAAGATTATCTAAAGATTCCTTACTGAGGCCATCCTTAATGAATTGTATTTTATCTTCACGGTTTATAGATACCATTCCTAAAGAACGATATTGTGTATTACAAGTCCATCTAGCACATCGATGACAGACTTCTTGTCGTTTTGCACGACGTTTCTTTGCAAAAGTGCTTTTACCTGTTCCAGGCATGTGTGAAATGAAGGAATTAGAGGACTCACCTGATAATAGGACCTTTGCTTTAATCAACCAGCGAATATCTTCAGGAATTCCATGATTCATTAGCAATCTCAATCTTGCACATCTAGCACGGTAAATTTTTGTAATCGTATTTTGAGGCAGAGCGGGAAAATACTTTTTCAATTTTTCAAGATTACTGTCCATTATTGTGAGAAACTGAAAGAACCGACTTAAGTCACGGAGTACCGTTATCCGCCATTTGACCGGGATGAGAGAAACTAGCAAAAATCACTAAAAAAGAAACACAAAAACAATGTGAGAAAAACAAAATAATCAGCCTTTATCTACAAGATCATTCCAACCAATTGATTCATTGTCTCTAGGAAAATTATCAAAGTAAGCTTTCAAACGATGTCCATTTTTCTTAAAATCATTGTCATTCATTGAATTCTCAATATCATAGGCCCCATAAGGATTGCTCCATCTTGGTCTTAGCTCTTTAGGGAATGCATAGAGTTGAGAATTATAAAACAAAACTTTTTGACCAGTATCAACTTTTTGACAATTTTCACAAGTTTTGCAGAATGCATGGTGGGCCAATACAATCCATTTTGAAAGATTTTTGTAGCTGTCTTTTTTGACGAGAAATAACTTTCACATGCTTCAGAATGACAAAGTTTAATGACATTACTTACCTCATTGTTAGGAATGAATCTTTGAAATATTTGATCAGGACAATATTTGAATAAGTTAGGGTCATCACAATAAAAGTTCTTCACTTTGTTCAAAAACTTTTCTTTGTCTTGGGTACTCCAATCAGTTGGCAAATCTCCTAAAGCAAGAAAATTGATATTTTTATCATACCAAGGCATTGGACTAAGAGAAAGTAAGAATTCGTTGGTAAAGTAATCATCGATTGATGTGATGTCAAATGTCGAATTAGGTGTCACTTTTGACAAAAGATCCGCATCAACATTTTTGGTGCGTTTTTCATCTCTGATTTCTTCCTCAGAATAAATTATTTGCAAATCTTCAGATTCATCCAACTCATTTTTACTTAAAGTAGATTCAAGTTGATTATAAACTAATTCGTCAATATGATCTAGTTCTTGTAAATCATTATCATCTCTAGGTTGTTTGCAAATGTTGAAAATATTCATCTCCAATGTCATGTTTCCAAATGATAGCTTCATCAGTCCATTCCTACAATTAATCAATGCGTTAGAGGTCGCAAGAAACAGACGTCCTAAAATAACAGGAAATGAATTACATGCTTCAATAGGTTCTATGTCCAAGACAATAAAAATCCACAGGATAAATGAATTTATTGACTTGTACTAACACATCTTCAATTATTCCTCTAGGTATTTTTACAGATCTATCGGCAAGTAAAAGAGATATAGAAGTTGGTTTTAACTCACCTAGATTGAGACTCTGAAAAACTGAATATGGAAGTAAATTCACACTAGCACCAAGATCAAGTAAGGCTCTTTCAATTTTATGCTCTCCAATAAAGCAAGAAATTGTAGGACAACCAGGGTTTTTATATTTCAAAGCATTATTGTTTTGAAGAATAGCACTTACTTGTTCGGCTAGAAAGGCTTTCTTTTTCACATTCAGTTTCCTCTTCACAGTGCATAGATCTTTCAAAAATTTAGCATAGGAAGGAACCTGTTTAATAGCATCCAGCAAAGGTATATTGATCCTTACCTGTTTGAAAATTTCAAAAATTTCAGAATTGTGATTGACTTTCCTTTGTTTGGTCATGGCTTGAGGAAATGGCAGTGCTGGCTGAGAATCAGTCGTTTCTTTGCAATTTTCAGATTCAACCCCTTCCTTACCCTCAGAGATTGATTCATCATCTTTCTCATAAGGTTCAAGAGAGGTTTTTCAATAACCTTACCACTGCGCATAGTAGTGACTGATTTGACTTGATCCATATGTTGGCTTCCGGAACTACTTACATTTGCATTGTATTGCCCCTTGGGATTTTGTTATGGTTGAGATGGAAACTTACCTTTCTCTTGGAAACTGAGAGCAGATGTTAATTTTGCAAGAGTATCTTTAAAATTTTTCATGTTTTGAGCAAGTTGAGTATTGATTGTCTTTTGCTTTTCAATGAATGCATGTAATGTTTCCTCAAGATTTCTTCTAGGAGATGGAGGATAAGGAGGTGCATATCCATGAGAACTTTGGAAATTGTGGTGTGCTTGAAATGGTGGTTGTGGTTGGCCTTTGGAAACTATTTAAAGCATGGGCTTGTTCATGGAGACATTCGTTAAAAGAAGGCAAGGTTGGACAATCGTTAGTTGAGTGTTCATTTGTTTCACAGATTTGACACACAATGTTTTCAACAGATTTTAATTTACCACTCTTTTTCAATTTTAGTGCCTCGACTTTTTTAGCTAAAGATGCAAACTTAGCTTGGAGGTCCTGATCTTCCCTAAGGTTGTACATACCTCCACTAGATGTATGAGGTTGAGTTTTACTCGGTGCCTCATAAGTACCTACGGTGTTCCAATTTTGAGCATTTTCAGCTAATAATTCTAAGTACTCAATTGCTTCATCAAGGTCTTTATCTTCAAAAGTTCCATTACACATCAATTCAACAATTTGCCTATCTGTAGGTGTTAACCCTTTATAAAAATGTGAAACCAATCTCCAAGTTTCAAAACTATGATGAGGGCAAGTATTAAGTAAGTCTCAATACCTATCCCAACATTGGTAAAATGTTTCTCCTAGTTTTTGAGTGAAAGTGGTGATTTGTCTTTTGAAAGAATTTGTTCTATGAGATGGAAAAAACTTCTTTAAAAACTATTGTTGCATTTCATTCCATGCACAAATGGATCCTGGTTTTAAATTTTATAGCCATGTTTTAGCTTTATCTTTTAATGAAAAAGGAAAAAACTTTAATCTGATGGTGTTCATGCAATAATTTGAATCATTATATGTGTTGCAGAGCTCCTCAAATTCCCTTAAATACAAGTATGGATTTTCTAAATCTAAGTCATGAAAGAAAGGTAAAAGTTGAATAATGTCTGACTTAAAATTAAAATGAGATGCATTGGGAGGAAAAACTATGAATAACCGTGTTCTTGTGAGATTCATGTGGTCTCTAAGTGTTCTAACACGGTTATTCTCATTATTCTTATTATGAAGTGACTGGTTATTTTCTTCAGCCATATTTTCTAAAAATGATGAGGATACCCTACAAAGTCTACAACTTAATGTACGTGACCATGCTCTCATGCACGTATAGGAATAGAATAAAAGGAAGAAGAAAATAAAAAAAAGAAGAAACAAGAATAAAGAAACAAAGTTATATACAAGAAAACTAAAAACAGAAAAGAAAAGAAAATAAATACTATAATTTGTACAAGAACTTACCTTCTCGGCAACGGTGCTAAAAACATGACACGACTAAAAGATTGATGTCTTCTCCTAAGTGCAGGAGTGTCAAAGTAATAAATAACCCAGAAGACCGGGGTCGAACACAAGGAGGTTAATTATACAAATTATAAACAACAATAATACAAGAACAACAACAACAACAATAATAATAATACTAGTAGTAGTAGTAGTAGTAGTAGTAGTAGTAGTAGTAGTAATAGTATTAATAATAATAAAGAAAAAGAAGGAGAAGAAGAAGAAGAAGATGAGAACTTTGAGATGAAATATTAATGTAAGGATTAAACTATGACAACAATAAATGTCAAGGTTAAAGGATCCACTAATAGATTAAACAATAATAATAACAAATGTCAAGGTTAGAGGTTCCACTAATGGTATATCAAACAAGTATAGTATAAACTCTTATTATTGAATTGGAAACCACACACAAAGGAGGTTCCAATCAGATTATATATTGTTAACATGATTACATTAGTTATCTTATTCAATTAATGCTAATACTTGTAAATCTCGTCAAGCATTCATGATTATAACTTATGTTAACAACAAACCAAGTTCTTTTCATAGCTCAGGTGTCGGTTATACCATATAGTATGGGCTATAAGAGTGCCAAGTACTCATTATACCAAGTGTTCTACAATATAAATCAAGATTAGTCATTTAACAAGCAAAGTATTAAAAAGTGAACAAGATAACAAATCTAAAACATGTTAGTATCAAACATTAAAGTCCATATTAAGTTTACACTATACTTATTCTTACACCATTAGTGTAACCTTTTCACCTTGACATAATAAACTTAGCTAAACATAATAAAAGAAAGAAAAATCAATAAACAAAATAAGAATATAAATAAGATAAAAGTTAACTAAATAAATGAAAGGAAATGAAAGGCATAAACTTGATATTAATGAAAGCAAAGCATAAACATTACAAAAAATACAAAGAGAGAAAGCAAGAGAATGATCTTGATCTGGAAACCAAGATGCCTAAATGCATGGCAAATACCTCCTTTTATAGGCCAAAATTAGGAACTACTAATTTCATGACTAATTGATGAATGGGTGCCCAACTCTTGACTTAATGACAATCCTTATCTTCTCTTGTCTGCCCAAAACATCATTGATAACGTCAATATTGGAACCACTTGAAAACATGAAAGTTTTAGTAAATTATCTCATCTTTCTTTTGTAAAAAATTCAGATCATTTTGACTTTTAGAACTCTAGATATGATCCAAACACTAAACAGTGTTTGGGCTAGAGGATAGATTCAGACTTCTTTGTTGTTGCTACAATTTGGACTTAAAAATGGCATTTTTAAGTCTTGAGCTCCATATAAAACTTGTAGGTCTATATCTTACCTTTCTATCCATATAAAGTATACCTAAATCTGAGATCTATAGCTCTAGATATGACCCAATTACCGAACAGTGTTCCAGTTTGGATTGCACCAACATCTCTTTTCTAAGTTTGGCCATCTCTTTGTCCTTTCAATTTCAGTTCTTAAATTTATTAATCAATCCTTTTATTTATGTGATAAGCCTGCATTTAAAATGAACATTTACCATAAATTAAAAGTATCTTATATTATTAGATATATTATTATAAAACATGCTTTAATTAAGGAGTTATTGATACTTCAAGTGCAAAATGATAACATAAAACCTTGATAACAAAATGCTCTTTTAAGTACTAATCAGTGATAACACACCTCAACATTTGATTTATGCTTGATTTTGTAAAAAAAAGAAAAGGTTTTCTGTTGCTTGAAAAACATTGAGGATATAGGGATATAATTTGCTATTATATATAGAACTAACTTGGGTATTTATTTTCGGTCATTATTCACCTCTTGTTTTTTGTGTTTTTTTCTCCAGAATTGATATGGGTTCAATTTTAGTCCCATTAGACTTTGTAGTTTTCACTTAGATGTGAAATTGTATTTTGTTTATTTTCAATCTATAGTTTGAGAGATGAGAGAAAACGTGATAGGAAAACAATAAAGGAAAGAGAAAGTCGGTGGTTGGTAAAATTCTAGTGATAAAATATGTTGTTCTTTAGTGTCAATGATTGTCATAGATATTTTTTTAACTTAATTTTACATTATTTTTTTTACCAAGAGGTTTTTTAAGTTGGAAAGTTACTTTTTTGAGGTTATTAAGATGTTTAGTAAGTGTTTTCTAGTGAAAATTGGTTAAAAAATATATTTATAGATTAAAAAAATATCTAGCCTAAATTTCCAATCTCCTATATAGTGGTAAGAATCTAGGCTTTGAAATAATGCTTAGTCTACCATAACAAACTAGGTATTGTCTGTTGGTTTTTTTTGGTAAAAGGATTGCAACATGTCACCAATCATTTTAGCCAAGAAAAAAATGGAAATGCTTGGCATGCAGACTCATATACATGACATTTTATTTTCATGGTCTAGACATACTGACTCATC
Source organism: Populus euphratica (assembly GCF_000495115.2). Taxonomy (NCBI): domain Eukaryota; kingdom Viridiplantae; phylum Streptophyta; class Magnoliopsida; order Malpighiales; family Salicaceae; genus Populus; species Populus euphratica. Next base: position 3,005 of record NW_011502863.1, on the reverse strand, counting down.
TAAGTTCACATGTTTTTTTCTTTCTTTTTTTTAATTTTTTTCTCTTAAATTTAAATTATTAATTTTTTTGTTCTTTTCTTTAATTTTATTTGGTTGCTATCTTATGAGTGTTTATTTTTGTATAATATGATTAAATGAGAAGTTAGTTTAAAAAACTATTAAACCCGAGCAAGTTCATAACATGGGTTACAAGTTTTGAGAATCAGCTAAGATAGCTAGCCCGTTTCAATCCATATTAGGGTTTGTTTGAAATTGTGGTAGTAGTTGCGATTCAAATTGCTTTTCACTTAGAAATGTATTAAAATAATCTAAAAATATAAAAAATTAATTTTAAACAAAAATATTTTCCAAACGTGGCCTCAATGCGGTCATCTCAAGATTTGTTTTAAAAAAAAAATTTTAAGCCACAACGCTTTCTTTGATATTTTTACTTTTCTTTTTAATTCAAATGGTGTCTTGAAAACACCATGTTTCATATCAAAATTTCTTGATTGAGATTCATTTAAATTGATTAATTAAAAATGTGATTGGAATATTATTTGATATGAATGATTTAGTTCCTACTTTATTTTTTTTTAGGAATACAACATATTAACGAGCAATCTTTTTGCAAATCTCTGGATAATAATTTCTTTCCTCACATTTAATGTTATTGTTTTCCTTTACATATTTATTTTTGTTATCATCTAATTAGATAAAAAAAATTAATTTATAAAAAAGGTTTTAAACTAGTCTAGCCTTATAACCCGTGAGATAGGTTTGACGTGTTAACACAAGTAAGAGGAAAAAAAGGCGTTGCCTTAAATTTTAGAAAAAACTAAAATGCCGATAGTTTGAAATTTGTTTTAGAGCCAAATTAGATATTTAATATGCCATGCCGATAGTTTGAATATTTTTTGTTCGGTTTGGTTTTTACGTAGAAAACCAACCAAATCAATTTTATTTTTTAATTTAAAACTAAGATCGGTTCAAACCCATTATTTTCAATTCAGTTGGTTTAATTAAGGGATAAACTCAAAAAAATCGATAATCCAGTTTTGTTTCATGTGAAGAGCAAGCTAATGCCAACAGCAACAAAGTGAAGAAGATAGATGATAAATTGATTAGTCTAAATGGCAAGAATTTCAACCATGTACAAGTGCAAAATAATGATCATGGCCAATAAGATTTTCACCAAATCATAAAAGTTAAAACAAAAACCAACATAGATAAAAGAAGTGCAAATCCTTTTCATGTAAAAACATGTGGAAAAAATGCACATCCCTTTTATGCAAAAATAATATCCCTTTTATGCAAAAAAAAAAAAAAAGTTTTATATCTCTTCATGAAGTGTTTACATGTCAAGACAAATATAATATGAAAGAGGAAAAGATAGAAAATTTAGAGTGATATCGATGTTGAAAGTTTAGGTGATAATTTTTTAAAGGCTTGAGTTTTGATCTAAAGAATTAAATAACAATGAGAGATTTAGAGAAAGAGAATGGTGAGAGAGAGAAGGGCAACTTGAAAGCTATCTGGGAGAGAAGGGACAACTAAGACCTGAGGGTGATGGATTGTGAAGTTTAAGTTTAGGGTTTTCTTTTTAGTGAGTTTAGATGTTAGTTGAACTGGTTCAATTAGTTTAAGTTTAGGTTTAGAGAAAGAGAATGTTTTTTGGTTTTTTTGGTTTAAGTGGTTTTTTTATTTTTTTTCTACCCCTGAATCCAACTCAAATGCGATTGAACTTGAAACCTAAGCCATGAAAGGGACTATGCCATAGGCAATGTCAAATCAATAAAAAGCAAATGAATTATGTTACCAAGTTATTTTGTTTCAACTTAATTTTTACTTTTTTTTCAAAAAAAAAATATTGATATATAATTAAATAATGTTAATTAGTATGACATATAGCAAGACCATGTTTCTTGTTTGCATCTATGCTTAGCATACCAAATTGGTCTTTAATTATTATTAACATTTTTTTTAGTATTTACTGATACATATAGTGATTGATTAATTTTATTAAACACAAGGGTAAAGTTTTCAATTTGTATTTTAGATTTTTCATTGTTTCAAAAAAAAATAATGGCACTTACATGTTTATTTTTTTTCTCAATAGAATTGACTTTTGATTTGGCTTGCATAAGATTGCCAGCACTAATGTAACACAACACACACACACACTACTTAGGTGGTCCGTGCTACGCCACAGCCTTACATTTTATTTTCATAAAAAATATCATAAAAGTATTGGGTTTTGCTACAGACCTAAGAGAATTGGATCCTGACATAGGACCTAAGAGAACTAGACGAAGGACCTATTAGGCTTGGGTCTTGGCGTAGCACCCAAGAGAATTGAGTTTTGACGCAGGACCCATTAGCCTTGAGTCTCAATGCCAAACCTAAGAGAATTAGATCCTGGGTTGAGCCAAGAGAATTAAGTCTTGAAGGGGGACCCAATTCACTTAGGTTCAACTTTCGATCCCAAGGCTAACGAGTCTAATACCGGGACTCAATTCTCTTAGGTCCGGTGTCAGGACTCAATTCTCTTGTGTCTGGTGTCAAAACCTATTAGACAGCTAACTCGAGTGCATTAGGTCCTAACAAAGCACCCTAGCAAATTAGGTTTGGATGTAGAACCCAAGAGAATTGGGTCCTTATGCAAGATCCATTAGCTTTGGGTTATGGCATAAGGACCCATTAGCCTTGGATCTTGACGTATAATCTATAGTCTTAGGTCAAGCAGGGCTGCAAGACCCAAGGTATTTGGGTCCTAATGACTGACCCAAAAGATTTAGATCCTGACATAGATCCTATGAGAATTAGATCCTTACACAAGATACAAAGTGTTGGGTTAGGCGAGGCTACAAGACCCAAGGGATTTGTGTCTGCATTTATGTCGCACCCAAGCAACTTAGGTGAGGAGCTCTTTTCCAGCTCCAATTTTCTTAGCTCTGGAAGGGGATCTCTAACCCAAGTTAATAATAATAATAATAATAATAATAATAATAATAATTGATTTTGCC
>NW_011502720.1:0-17042 GCF_000495115.2 Populus euphratica | reverse complement strand
GTCCTTTTGATTACTATTTTTTTAATTTTAAAATTTTTATTAAAGTACAAATATTTTTTAATTTCACCCTTTATCATTTTTTAATCTATAAATAATTTATCAAATTATAAATATTTTTCAATTTCATCGCCTGTGATTCTTTAATCTTTTAAACTTGGCCCTTTTTTTTATTGTTATTTTCTTTATTTGGTCTACTTTTAATATTGATTTTTTCTTATAATTTAATAAATCTTGAGTTTTTTCCTATTAAATTTTATCCCCATTCTTTTTGTTGCTATATATTTTTGTTATCACAAGTTTTTTATTAATATTTTTAATTATTTCATCTTTTAAAATTAAATTAGTTGGGAGTATAGAGAGAGGTTCGCTTGCTTTTCTTTTCCTTATTTTTTTAAAGCTGAAGTTTTCTTTCTATCTATCTTTCATTTTTAGTTTTACTTTGTTATTTTTTTATTTTGCTTTCTATAGGATTAGCCTTGAGTTCATGACTAATCATCAGTTTTATAGGTTAACATGAGTTGACTTTTATTTTTTTTTAAATGCATTTATTTTAATTTTATCGTTCAAACTTGTTTTCATGCTTTTTTCCTTATAAGATTATCTTAATCTTGTACCTATGATCATGGAATTTTCAAGTTCACTTGGTTTAACAAGGCTTTTTGTTTTTTATTTTTATTTTTAATATTGTTTTATAGTTTTACCCTTCACTATTTGATTGTTTAATAATCTGGATAGACTTAGATCCGATTCTTTTTACCTTTTATCATTTTTATTTTTCATTGTTAGTTTATTTATTGCTCTTATATATATTTTTTTGTATTATTTAAATTACTAATTAAAGTAATGACTTGGGTTAGATTTTTTTATCGTAATATTTTTTTTTCCACCAAAGAAAAAATTTACCTAGTCTATGATTGAATACGAGTAACATATCTACTAAGTAACTAAATCAGTATTGGAAAAGTTAGCTTGGCATGTTGAAGAAAATTTAAGACCTAGGTTAGGTTTGAAATTAAATTGATTAAAAGGTTGGTTCAATTAAAATTTAATCAATGTAGATAATTCGATTAAATCGACTTTGATTAATTCTCCTAACGTTAATTGCCTATATACAAGTATGGTATCCACAAAACTAGCGAACTTGTTTCCCAAACAAGTATTTATAAAATAGGTTCTTAAAGGTGTTGATGAAAAGAGAGATTATATCTTTTTTCTAAAAAGGGATGTCAAATCTAAGATGCAGTTTCTCACCAATACTAAGCATATTTCTTAACTGATTCTTCAGCCTTTTTCTCAATTGTTTCTATGCTTGACCGATCAGGTCCCATTTCCATGTTGAATTTGTAATGGTATGTGAGCATGTCAGCTAAATCCTTCCATTTATTGATCTTATTCCCATCCAATCTCGTATACCAAGAAAGAGTGGATGACACAACCAAAAGATTGATATCTTCTTCCAAGTACAGGAGTGTCAAAGTAATAAATAACTTAACAAGACCGAAGTCAAATCATAGGGAGGTTAACTATAATAATAATAATAATAATAATAATAATAATAATATGAAGAATAAGAAGTTAAAGAGGACTTTGATATTTCAAACAAGTGCACTATAAACTCTTTTTATTACTCAACTAGAAACCACATACAAAGGAGGTTCCAATCGAATTATCAATGATTAACATGATTACATTAGCTATCTTATTCAAATAATGCTAATACTTGTAAATGTTCTTAAGTATTTATGATTATAACTTATGTTAACAACAAATCAAGTTTCTTTCATAGCACACATGTCGGTTATACCATACACTCAGGTTATGAAAGTGTCAAGTATCTGTTGTACTAAGTGTTATACAACACAAATCTAGATTAACCATTTAACAAGTAAAGTATTAAAAGTGAACAAGATAACAAATATAAAACATGTTAGTATCAAACATTAAAGTCCATGTTGAGTTTACGCTATACTTATTCTTACATCATTAATGTAACCTTTTCACCTTGATATAATAAACTTAATTAAACATAATGAAAGAAGAGAAATATAAATAAATAAGATAAGAATATAAATACGATAAAAGTTAACTAAATAAAAGAAAGGAAATGAGAAGCATAAACAAAAGATTAATGAAAGCAAAACTTAAGCATTACAAAAATACCAAGAGAGAAAGCAAGAGCATGATCTTGATATAGAAACCAAGATGCTTAAATGCATGACAAATGCCTTCTTTTACAGGCCAAAATTGGTAACTATTAATTTGATGACTAATTGTTGAGTGAGTGACCATATCTTGACCTGGTGACAATCCTTATCTTCTTATCTGCCAAAAATGTCATTGCTATCGTCAGAATTCGAACAAACTTAAATCATGAAAGTTTTAGGAAATATTCTCAACTTTCCAGGAAAAAAATTTAGGTCATCTAGACTCCTAGAACTCGAGATTTAGGCTAAACACTAAACAGTATCTGGGCTGCAGGATAGATTCAGACTTCTTCGTTGTTGGTAAGATTTGGACTTTCAAATAGCAGAATTGAGTTTTGCCTTCCATAAAAGTTTTAAGCCTATATCTTAGTGACACAATCAAAAGATTGATGTTTTCTCCCAAGTGTAGGAGTGTCGAAGTAATAAATAACCCGACAAGATCAGGGTCGGACCATAGGGAGGTTAATTATATAAATTATAGATAACAATAATACAATAACAACAATAACAACAACAATATTAACAATAATTATAATAAAAATGAAAATAGTAGTAGTAGTAATAATAATTATAAAGAAGAAAAAGAAGAAAAAGAAAATGGCCTTTTTAGATCTTGGGCTCCATATGAAAGTTGTAGGCCTATGTCTTACCTTTCCATCCATATAAAGTAGACCTAAATCTGAGATCTATAGCTCCAGATATGACCCAATTACCAAACAGTGTTCCGGTTTGTATTGCACCGACATCTCTTTTCTATGTTTGGCCATCTCTTTATCCTTTCAATTTCAATTCTTAAATTCATCAATCAATCCTTTCATTTATGTGATAGGCCTGCATTTAAAATGAACATTTACCACAAATTAAAGGTATCTTATATTATTAGATATATTATTATAAAACATGCTTTAGTTAAGGAGTTATTGATACTTCAAGTGCAAAATGATGATATAAAACCTTGATAAAAGTACACTTTTAAGTATCAATCAATTACAAAAAAATACAAATAGAGAAAGCAAGAGCATGATCTTGATTTGGAAACCAAGATGCCTAAATGCATGGTAAATGCCTCCTTTTATAGACCAAAATTGAAAACTATTGATTTGATGACTAATTAATGAGTGGGTGACCAACTCTTGACTTGGCGGCAATCCTTATCTTCTCTTATCTGCCCAAAACGTTATTGATAACGTCAAAACTGGAGCCACTTGAAAACATGAACGTTGTAGCCAATTGTCTCAGCTTTCGTGTGTAAAACATTCAGCTCATTTGGACTTCTAAAACTCCAAATATGGCCAAAATACTAAACAATACTTGGGCTGGCGGATAGATTCGGGCTTCTTTGTTGTTTCTACAATTTGGACTTGATAATGGCCTTTTTAGATCTTGGGCTCCAAATGAAAGTTGTAGGCCTATGTCTTACCTTTCCATCCATATAAATTGGACCTAAATCTGAGATATATAGCTCCAGATATGACCCAATTACCGAACAGTGTTCCGGTTTGGATTGCACCGACATCTCTTTTCTAAGTTTGGCCATCTCTTTATCCTTGCAATTTAAGTTCTTCAAGTCATCAATCAATCCTTTCATTTATGTGATAGGCCTGCATTTAAAATGAACATTTACCACAAATTAAAGGTATCTTATATTATTAGATATATTATTATAAAACATGCTTTGGTTAAGGAGTTATTGATACTTCAAGTGCAAAATGATGATATAAAACCATGATAAAAATGCACTTTTAAGTACTAATCACACCCCCCAACCAGCTTATTACTAGTCCCTAGTAATCAAAGCGTAAAATAGAAAAACAATTTGCAAATTCCACAAAGCAAGGTATTCATCATTTAACTTCCATTAATCTATCCAGATAAACAAACTCTCATTAAATTTATATATCTGCTCAATACCTCTTAACAAGATATTAATAAACCTTTCTTTTGTGCTCAATGTATCAACACATAATTATGGGGCTTTTCTTGGAAGAAAACAAAATTTTTGTTCTAATGTTTAAGGTTAACTTCCTTGGGTTGGGATTATTATTTTTGTCTTTTTTTTTCTTTTTTTCTTTTTTAAAAATCTATATACATATAATTTAAAAACATCATGCATCTTTAACCCATGTAACGAGCTTTCAGCTAATGACTCCCAGACCAGTTGGTCTTAGGGCATTAGGTGTTAAGACACCCCTACGAGCTTAGTAACTCGGGTCGCAGATACTGATATGTAGATAGTGCAATGTTTGATTCCCTTAAGCTTTTCTCCTCAACCCATGTAACAAGCGTTGGGCCAATAGCTCCCAAGTCAGTTGACTTTAGGGTATTAGGTGTTAAAACACCCCTTCGGGCTTAATTGCTTAGGTTAGGGAGGCTACGAAACCAAACTTATCTACATTTTTATTATCATCATTTTTTTTTCTTCTTTTTTTTCTTTTTTTTTTCTTTCTTTTTTTTCATGTTTTTTTTTTAATTATATACAATCCCTTTCCCTTAGTTGTTACCTTTAACAAAAGAACATAAATAATGTAATAATCCAATATGCAACCCACAATCATATGTTAAAGTGTGTGTGTGTAAATTAAGGTTTAAGAATACATGTTAAATAAGTATATGAGCAGAATTAAGTGGTAACAATACGAGAGTTTGTAAACCTGAATATTTCAGGAAGTATTATAATAGACCTTGTTAAGAATGGTTACTAAGATGCGTCTCAAGAGTCACTTTAACAAAAGAACTCCTTTACTCTGCCATCCTAGTAACAACAATTATGCACATGCTTTATGAAATGAAAAACAATTTTTTTTTATCAACTACTACCCTCTCCCCCCAACCAAAACGAGACATTGTCCTCAATGTTCTAAGGTAGAAAGATAGAGTATAAAAGATATCACCTGAAATAACGAACACTGACAAAACCTGAAACACACTAAAACAAAAATAAGAAATAACAAAACATAATAATAAAACCAAAAGACACAAAAATTCACAAATGAAGGCTCAAATCCAATCTAAGCTTTTTACGGCTTCCCGTAGATGACCAATTTATGCGACTCATGGAAGGATCAATCACAGGAATGAAAGATTGTAGTTGGTCAATCAACTGTTCAGCAGTAGCAGCAGAGATTATGATTTGTCGTGCAGAAGATGTTAGAAATTCCTGTTCCACAGCATGATCAAGAAAAGACAACAACTTATCATAATAACCATTAACATTTAACAAACCTATGGGTTTATGGTGAATGTGCAATTGAGCCCAAGAGGAAATATGAAAGATCTCTTCCAATGTGCCTAGACCACCTGGTAAAGCAATGAAAGCATCAGCATGGTTAAACATTGCATTCATTCGAGCCGACATTGTGGAGACCTGAAGTTCCTCTCCAATTGTTTTTCCAATGATGTCCCCTTGTGCCAAAGCTTCAGGGACGACCCCCAAAACTTGACTACCTCCTAAAAATGCAGCTATTGACACACCTCCCATTAACCCAAGACTGCCTCCCCCATACACTAAATGAATCTTTCTCTCAGCTAGCACCTAACCAAGATGATTTGCTGATTCTAAAAACTCCTTTTCTTTCCCAGGACTAGATCCACCGAAAACACAAATATTTCTTATTTGATGACCTGAGGAACTTGCCATTTCTACACACTTCTGTATTTGTTAAATGTATGGGTTGAGTAGAAATGAAAGGAAGGAAAAGAGGGTTTTATAGATGAGAAATTAGAAAGGCAATCATAACATCTATATGTAGGCCAGCTAGAGTCTCACACACTCTCTCTCTCTTTTTATTTATTTATTTACTTTTGAAAAAAAACATGTGTATGTACAGGTAGTTGTGATTGTGGCTCACATCTTCCCTTGGTTTTACGTCCAAGAACGGCTTAAACGCCCTCTATGGGTCGGGGATAGGCTTCCCATCCAGTTTTCTTAAAAACTGGCAAACAGGGTCTTTTTTAGTCAGATTCCCAAGACTAAGTCGATCATGTTCTTTATGAAATAGTGGCCATAAATCATGAATTGCACGATGCACATCTCCACTAGGATGCGTCTCAAGAGTCAATAGAAGATTATCTAAAGACTCCTTACTCAGGCCATCCTTAATGAATTGTATTTTATCTTCACGGTTTATAGATACCATTCCTAAAGAACGACATTGTGTATTACAAGTCCATCTAGCACATCGATGACAGACTTCTAGTCGTTTTGCACGACGTTTCTTTGCAAAAGTGCTTTTACCTGTTCCAGGCATGTGTGAAATAAAGAAATTAGAGGACTCACCTGATAATCGGACCTTTGCTTCAATCAACCAACGAATATCTTCAGGAATTCCATGATTCATTAACAATCTCAATCTTGCACATCTAGCACGGTAAATTTTTGTAATCGCATTCTGAGGCAGAGCGGGAAAATACTTTTTCAATTTTTCAAGATTAGTGTCCATTTTCAAATGAGAATTAGAAGAGAGATTCAAAGAATTGCACAAATATATACACAAATATCAGTTATTGTGGGAAACTGAAAGAACCGACTTAAGTCACGGAGTACCGTTATCCGCCATTTGACCGGGGTGAGAGAAACTAGCAAAAATCACTCAAAAAGAAACACAAAAACAATGTGAGAAAAACAAAATAATCAACCTTTATCTACAAGATCATTCAAACCAGCTGATTCATTTTCACTAGGAAAATTATCAAAGTAAGCTTTCAAACGATGTCCATTTTCCTTAAAATCATTGTCATTCATTGAATTCTCAATATCACAGGCCCCATAAGGATTGGTCCATCTTAATCTTAGCTCTTTAGGGAATGCATAGAGTTGAGAATCATAAAACAAAACTTTTTGACCAGTGTCAATTTTTTGACAATTTTCACAAGTTTTGCAGAATGCATGTGTGTCCTTGAACATGGTGGGCCAATAAAATCCATTTTGAAAGATTTTTGCAGCAGTCTTTTTTGACGAGAAATAACTTCCACATGCTTCAGAATGACAAAGTTTAATGACACTACTTACCTCATTGTCGGGAATGAATCTTTGAAATATTTGATCAGGACAATATTTGAATAAGTTAGGGTCATCACAATAAAAGCTCTTCACTTCGTTCAAAAACTTTTCTTTGTCTTGGGTACTCCAATCAGCTAGCAAATCTCCTAAAGCAAGAAAATTAATATTTTTATCATACCAAGGCATTGAACTAAGAGAAAGTAAGGATTTGTTAGGAAAGTAATCATCGATTGGTGTGATGTCAGATGTCGAATCTGTTGTCACTGTTGACAAAAGATTCGCATCAACATTTTCGGTGCTTGTTTCATTCGTGATTTCTTCCTCAGAATAAACCATTTGCAAATCTTCAGTTTCATCCAATTCATTTTTACTTAAAGTAGATTCAAGTTGATCATAAACTAATTCATCAATATGATCTACTTCTTGTAAATCATTATCATCTCCAGGTTGCTTGCAAATGTTGAAAATATTCATCTCCAATGTCATGTTTCCAAATGATAGCTTCATCAGTCCATTCCTACAATTAATCAATGCGTTAGAGGTTGCAAGAAACGGACGTCCTAAAATAACAGGAAATGAATTACATGCTTCAACAGGTTCTGTGTCCAAGACAATAAAATCCACAGGATAAATGAATTTATCGACTTGTACTAACACATCTTCAATTATTCCTCTAGGCACTTTTACAGATCTATCGGCAAGTAAAAGAGATATAGAAGTTGGTTTTAACTCACCTAGATTGAGACTCTGAAAAACTGAATATGGAAGTAAATTCACACTAGCACCAAGATCAAGTAAGGCTCTTTCAATTTTATGCTCTCCAATAAAGCAAGAAATTGTAGGACAACCAGGGTCTTTATATTTCAAAGCATTATTATTCTGAAGAATAGCACTTACTTGTTCGGCTAGAAAGGCTTTCTTTTTCACATTCAGTTTCCTCTTCACAGTGCATAGATCTTTCAAAAATTTAGCATAGGAAGGAACCTGTTTAATAGCATCCAGCAAAGGTATATTGATCCTTACCTGTTTGAAAATTTCATAAATTTCAGAATTGTGATTGACTTTCCTTTGTTTGGTCATGGCTTGAGGAAATGGAAGTGCTGGCGGTGAATCAGTCGTTTCTTTGCAATTTTCAGATTCAACCCCTTCCTTACCCTCAAAGATTGACTCATCATCTTTCTCATAAGGTTCAAGAGAGGGTTTTTCAATAACCTTACCACTGCGCAGAGTAGTGACTGATTTGACTTGATCCATGTGTTGGCTTCCGGAACTACTTGCATTTGCATTGTATTGCCCTTTGGGATTTTGTTGTGTTTGAGATGGAAACTTACCTTTCTCTTGGAAACTGAGAGCAGATGTTAATTTTGCAAGAGTATCTTTAAAATCTGTCATGTTTTGAGCAAGTTGAGTATTGATTGTCTCTTGCTTTTCAATGAATGCATGCAATGTTTCCTCAAGATTTCTTCTAGGAGGTGGAGCATAAGGAGGTGCATATCCATGAGAATTTTGGAAATTATGGTGTGCTTGAAACGGTGGTTGTGAAGTTTGTGCATTGTCACTCTTCCAACTGAAATTTGGGTGATTCCTCCAACCAGGGTTGTATGTTTGGGAGTATGGGTTGTGGTTGGCCCTTTGAAAACTGTTTAAAGCATGGGCTTGTTCATGGAGACATTCTTTAAAAGAAGGCAAGGTTGGACAATCGTTGGTTGAGTGTTCATTTGTTTCACAGATTTGACACACAATGTTTTCAACAGATTTTAATTGACCACTCTTTTTCAATTCTAGTGCCTCGACTTTTCTAGCTAAAGATGCAAACTTGGCTTGAAGGTCATGATCTTCCCTAAGGTTGTACATACCTCCACTAGATGTATGAGGTTGAGTTTTACTCGGTGCCTCACAAGTACCCGCGGTGTCCCAATTTTGAGCATTTTCAGCTAACAAGTCTAAGTACTCCATTGCTTCATCAGGGTCTTTATCTTCAAAAGTTCCATTGCACATCAATTCAACCATTTGCCTATCTTTAGGTGTTAACCCTTCATAGAAATGTGAAACCAATCTCCATGTTTCAAAACCATGATGAGGGCAAGTACTAAGCAAGTCTCGATACCTATCCCAACATTGGTAAAATGTTTCTCCTGGTTTTTGAGTGAAAGTGGTGATTTGTCTCTTGAAAGAGTTTGTTCTATGAGATGGAAAAAACTTCTTTAAAAACTGTTGTTGCATTTCATCCCAAGCACGAATGGATCCTGGTCTTAAATTTTGTAGCCATGTTTTAGCTTTATCTTTTAATGAAAAAGGAAAAAGCTTTAATCTAATGGTGTTCATGCTACAATTTAAATTATTATATGTGTTGCAGACCTCCTCAAATTCCCTTAAATGCAAGTATGGATTTTCCAATTCCAAACCATGAAAAGAAGGTAAAAGTTGAATAATACCTGGTTTAAAATTAAAATGAGATGCATCAGGAGGAAAAACTATGCATGATGGTGCACTTGTTCTTGTGGGATTCATGTGGTCTCTAAGTGTTCTAGCACGGTTATTCTCATTATTCTCATTATGAAGTGATTGATTATCTTCTTCGGCCATATTTTCTGAAAATGATGAGGATACCCTACAAAGTCTACCACTTGATGTACGTGACCACACTCTCATGCACGTGTAGGAATAAAATAAAAAGAAGAACAAGAAAGCAAAAGAAGGAGGAAGAAAACAAAATAAAAAGAAACAAAAGAAAAGAAACAAAGTTATATACAAGAAAAGTGAAAAGAGAAAATAAAATAAATACTATAATTTATACAAGAACTTACCTCCCCGGCAACGGCGCCAAAAACTTGACACGACTAAAAGATTGATGTCTTCTCCCAAGTGCAGGAGTGTCGAAGTAATAAATAACCCGGCAAGACCGGGGTCGAACCACAGGGAGGTTAATTGTACAAATTATAAACAACAATTATAAAACAACAATAACAACAACAACAATAGTAATAATAATAATAATAATAATAATAATAATAGTAGTAGTAGTAGTAGTAGTAGTAGTAGTAGTAGTAGTAGTAGTAGTAGTAGTAGTAGTAGTAGTAGTAGTAGTAGTAGTAGTAGTAGTAGTAGTAGTAGTAGTAGTAGTAATAATAATAATAATAATAAAGAAAGAGAAGAAGAAGAAGATGATGAGAACTTGGAGATGGAAAATTAATGTAAGGATTAAACAATAATAATAACAAATGTCAAGGTTAGAGGTTCCACTAATGGTATATCAAACAAGTATAGTATAAACTCTTATTATTGAATTGGAAACCACACACAAAGGAGGTTCCAATCAGATTATATATTGTTAACATGATTACATTAGTCATCTTATTCAATTAATGCTAATACTTGTAAATCTCGTCAAGCATTCATGATTATAACTTATGTTAACAACAAATCAAGTTCCTTTCATAGCTCAGGTGTCGGTTATACCATACATTATGGGCTATGAAAGTGCCAAACATTTGTTGTACCAAGTGTTATGTAACATAAATCAAGATTAGTCATTTAACAAGCAAAGTATTAAAGAGTGAACAAGATAGCAAATATAAAACATGTTAGTATCAAACATTAAAGTCCATATTAAGTTTACATTATACTTATTCTTACACCATTAGTGTAACCTTTTCACCTTGACATAATTAACTTAGCTAGACATAATGAAAGAAAGCAAAATAGATAAACAAAATAAGAACATAAAAGTTAACTAAGTAAAGGAAAGGAAATGAAAGGCATAAACTTAATATTAATGAAAACAAAGCATAAAAAATACAAAGAGAGAAAGGAAGAGCATGATCTTGATCTGGAAATCAAGATGCCTAAATGCATGGCAAATGCCTCCTTTTATAGGCCAAAAATGGGAACTATTGATTTGATGACTAATTGATAAGTGGGTGACCAACTTTTGACTTGGTGACAATCCTTATCTTCTCTTGTCTGCCCAAAACGTCATTGATAACGTCAAAATTGGAGCCAGTTGTAAACATGAAAGTTGTAGGCAATTGTCTCAGCTTTCTTGTGTAAAAACTTCAGCTCATTTGGACTTCTAGAACTCTAGATATGGCCAAAATACCGAACAGTGCTCGGGCTGGAAGACAGATTCGGGCTTCTTTGTTGTTGCTACAATTTGGACTTGATAATGGCCTTTTTAGATCTTGGGTTCCATATGAAAGTTGTAGGCCTATGTCTTACCTTTCCATCCATATAAATTGGACCTAAATCTGAGATCTGTAGCTCCAGATATGACCCAATTACCGAACAGTGTTCCGGTTTGGATTGCACCGACATCTCTTTTCTAAGTTTGGCCATTTCTTTGTCCTTTCAACTTCAGTTCTTAAATTCATCAATCAATCATGTCACTTATGTGATAAACCTGCATTTAAAATGAATATTTACCACAAATTAAAGGTATATTATATCATTAGATATATTATTATAAAACATGCTTTAGTTAAGGAATTATTGATACTTCAAGTGCAAAATGATGACATAAAACCGTGATTAAAAAAAATGCACTTTTAAGTACTAATCAGATAAATTCAGACTTCTTTGTTGTTGCTATAATTTAGACTTCAAAATAACCTTTTTAAATCTTAGTTTTATATAAAAGTTGTAGGTCTATGTCTTACCTTTGCATCCGTATAAAGAAGACCTAAATCCGAGATCTGCAGCTCTAAATATGACCCAATTATTGAACAGTATTCCAGTTTGGATTGCACCAATATCTCTTTTCTAAGTTTGGCCATCTCTTTGTCCTTTCAATTTCAGTACTTAAACTCATCAACCAATCCTTTTATTTATGTGATAGGCCTGCATTTAAAATAAACATTTACCATAAATTAAAGGTATCTTATATTATTAGATATGTTATTATAAAACATGCTTTAGTTAAGGAGTTATTGATACTTTAAGTGCAAAATGATGATAGAAAACCTTAATAAAAATACACTTTTAAGTACTAATCACCTAGCTTTCCATCCATATAAAATAGATCTAAATCCAAGTTTTACAGCTTCAGGTATGATCCAATTACTGAATAGTGTTCTAGTGTAAACTAAACCAACATCTTTTTTCCAAGCTTCACCCTCTCTTTGTCCTTTCAATTTCAGTATTTCAACTCATCATTCAATCCTTTCATTTATATGATATGCCTACATTTAGGATGAACATTTACCATAAATTAAAGGTATTTTATGGTATTAGACTTGTTATTATAAAACATGCTTTAGTTAAGGAGTTATTGATGCTTTAAGTGGAAAATGATGATATAAAACATTGATAAAAATACAGTTTTAAGTACTAATCACACTTCCCAACCAGCTTATTACTAGTCCCTAGTAATCAAAGCATTAAAATAGAATTTTTTTTGTAAATTTCACAAAGGAAGGCATTCATCATTCAACTTCCATTTATTTATCTAGATAAACAAACTCTCTTTAAATTTATATATCTACTCAATACCTCTTAAACAAGATATTAATAAACCTTCCTTTCCTGCTTAATATATTAACACATAGTTATGAGGCTTTACTTGGAAGAAAACAAAATTTGTGTTCTAATGTTTAAGGTTAACTTTCTTGGGTTGAAATTATTATCTTTTTCTTTTTTTTCTTTTATATATATAACTTATAAATACAATGCATCTTTAACCCATGTAAGGAGCTTTCAGCTAATGACTCCCAGACCAGTTGGTTTTAAGGCATTAGGTGTTAAGATACCCCTACGAGCTTACTAACTTGGGTTGCAGATACTGATACATAGATAGTGCAATATTTTATTTTCTTAAACTTTTTACCTTAACCTATGTAATAAGCGTTGGACCAATAGCTCCCAAGTCAGTTGACTTTAGGGTATTAGGTGTTAAAACACCTATTCTAACTTAATTTCTTAAGTTAGGGGGGCTACAAAACCAAATTTATCTATGTTTTTATTATCTTTATTTTTTTATTTTTTTTTGTTTTTGTTCTTTTTTTTGTAATTTATATACTATCCATTTACCTTAGTTGTTACCTTTAACAAAAGAACATAAATAATATAATAATCCAATGTGCAACCCACAATCATATGTTAAAGTGTATGTGTAAAAATAAAGGTTTAAGAATACTTGTTAAATGAGTATATGAGCAGCATTAAGTGACAACAATGTGAAAGTTTGTAAACTTGAATATTTCAAAAAGTATTTTAATAGACCTTGTTAACAATATTTACTAAGATGAGTTTCAAGAGTTACTTTAACAAAAGAAATCATTTACTTTGTCATCCTAGTAACAATAGTTTTACAAATGATTTATGAAATAAAAAATGTAGTTAATTAATTTATTTATTTTATTTTTTTTGTAATATCAACTACTACCCTTCCCTTCCAACCAAAATGAGGCATTGTTCTCAATGTTCTAAGGTAGAAAGATAGATTACAGAAGATATCACTTGAAACATCGAACAC
The DNA here is from genome assembly GCF_000495115.2 of Populus euphratica. NCBI lineage: Eukaryota > Viridiplantae > Streptophyta > Magnoliopsida > Malpighiales > Salicaceae > Populus > Populus euphratica. Next base: position 3,370 of record NW_011502720.1, on the reverse strand, counting down.
TGACAAACCTGAAGCACACTTAAACAAATATAATAAATAATAATAAAAAAATAATATATTATTAATAAAACCAAAAGACATAAAGATTTACAAATGAAGACTCAAATCCAATCTAAACTTTTTATAACTTTTCTTAGTTGACCAATTTATGCGACTCATGAAGGGATAAATTACTAGAATGAAAAATTGCAGTTGGTCAATCAATTGTTGAGTAGCAGCAGCAGAGATTATGATTTGTCGTCCCGAAGATGTTAAAAATTCCTATTCCACAGCATAATCAAGAAAATATAACAATTTATTACAAAAACCATTAACATTTAATAGACCTATGAGTTTATGGTGAATGTGCAGTTAGACCCAAAAAGAAATATGAAAGATTTCTTCCAATGTGCTCAGACCACTTGGTAAGTCAATAAATGAATTAGCGTATTTAAACATTGTATTCATTCGATCAGACATTATGAAGACATGTAGTTCCTCTCCAATTATTTTTCCAATTATGTTCCTATTTGCTAAAGCTTTGGGGATAACCCCTAAAATTTAACTAGCTCTTAAAAATACAATTATTGACACTTTTCCTATTAACCCAAGGCTACTTTTCCCATACACTAAATGAATCTTTTTCTCAGCTAGTACCTGACCAAGATGATTTCCTAGTACTAGATCCACCAAAAACACAAATATTTCTTATTTGATGACTTGAGGAACCTTCCATTTCTACACATTTCTTTATCTGTTGAATGCATGGGTTGAGTAGAAATGAAGGCAAGGAAGAGAAGATTTTATAAATGAAAAATTAAAAATGCAATCATACCACCTATATATATGTCAGCTGGAGTCTCTCTCTCTCGCTCTCTCTCTTTGTTTTTTGAAAACATATGTATGTACAAGTGGTTATAATTGTGGCTCTTATCTTCCCTTGGTTTTGTATCCAAGAACGACTTAAACGCCCTCTATGGGTTGGGGATAGGCTTCCCATCTAGTTTTCTTAAAAACTGGCAAACAGGGTCTTTTTTAGTTAGATTTCCAAGACTAACAATTCCATAAAGAACATGTTCGGTTTTGAGAATCTGACTTTTTATTTCTACTTAACCCATACATTCTATATATATCAAAATGTGTAGAAATGGCACGTTTTTCAAGTCATCAAATACAAAATATTTGTAGTTTTAGTGGATCTAGTCCTGCATCTCTTTTCTAAGTTTGGTCATTTCTTTGTCCTTTCAATTTCAGTTTTTAAACTCATCAATTAATCCTTTCATTTATGTGATAGGCCTGCATTTAAAATGAACATTTATCACAAATTAAAGGTATCTTATATTATTAGATATGTTATTATAAAACATGCTTTAGTTAAGGAGTTATTGATACTTTAAGTGCAAAATGATGATAGAAAACCTTAATAAAAATACACTTTTAAGTACTAATCAGTGACACTACTTAGACTTTCATGAAAAAATGGATAATAAACTTTCATCATTGATTACCTTTTCCATCTTACCAAAATAGTTCCTCAAATAGGCATTTTGGAATTTATTGCATGTATACATAAAGGCACCCTAAAGGACGGTTTCAACCATTACATGCGAGGAAAGTTGGCTAACATTATAATTTTACAAGGGTCCTTCGTTGCCCAAGCAAACAAACCTTAAAAGGCAGACTCGAGGCTTATGGGTGTAACACATAAAGACTGAGGAATCATATTAACTACTAATCATAATCTCTTAGACTTTTAATGAGAGTATGAGGTTTCATAAGTGTTAAGCCAAGTCAAAATCATATTGGAACATCATTAATTCCCCAATTCTAATCCAAAGCAATATATGTTTTAATAAGGTATTGTGTTGTGAGTCGATAAGAATAAATATTATCATAGAAATAAAAAAAAAATAAAGCTTAGCCCTAAGTTTTTCTTATAAAGTTTTCATTCTATTGTAGGAGATATCTGAGCAATCTTTGCATAAAAAAAGGATAAAAATAAGAAAAGATTTGACCATTAGATGGAGTGATACAGGAGATTTTTCTATAACATACAACCTTATAATAACTAATATAACTTTTGATCTAAGAATTGAAACAAACTGAAATGTTTCTAGGAGATTCTAAATGCCCCATTTCTTATAGGTTTAGTATTTCATAATAATTAGAGATTGTAAAATTATTCAAATAAGGCCCAAAAATAATTGTTTAGGAATTCCTATATTTTTCTAGTTGATATTCTTTTACCTATTTGGTTCAGACATTTTTTTTTATTTTTTCTGCTTTTTCATGATGTTTTTCCTATTATAAGTAGAGTTATTTAGCTTTTATTTCAACAAACTACTTAAAGAGAAAATATTCAATTATAAAAATTCAAATTAATGTTTTGTATGGAGACTCTATTCTACTTGATATTAGAGCTGTACATTAATGATATCAGAGCTTTGCACTTATTGATATCAGAGCTTTGTATTAGTTGGTAGCAGAACACAACAATTCCTAGTGGTTAATTGTTATGTGTTGTTAAATAACTATTATTGAAAAAGGTGATTACATAATAGAACAAGCTCATGTAAGAGAGGATCATATGGTTTTTTCTTGAGAAAAGGATGTTTAGTAACTACTAATAGAAAACATTTACATACATGTTTTAGAATTGACTCATCAATTATTGATGATAAAATTACAGAGATAATTTAAAGAATTATCTCATTTTTTAATGGAAATAAAGAAAAGAAATCAGATGGATTGTGAGAAGAGTGATAAATTCATGGTTAATTTTGAAAACTTGTTTTAGAGTATATAAAAAAAATAAAATAACTCTTTTGTCAAGATGATTACGATATTGAAACTAATTTTTTTATGATTCTAGATCATTGTTGATTGGAATTAACCACCAAAACTCAAGTAGAATGAGGAAGATGATGCTAAAATAGAAACATTTGATGCATGAATCTTTGTTTATGATGGTGTTGAGTATGTAAAAGTTTTTTATGCTAAAATAAAAGAATGATTTTTTTATGAATCATATTGTAGAGAAAGTGTCTCATATGTGCTTAAGAAGAATTATGGAATTGATAGGTTTAAAATTAATGTTTTTATATATCAACTAAAAGGTTTGATTTAGATTTTAAAAGTTATCCTAATGGAGAAACCACCGCATATCTTGTTAGTGATTATATAAAAGATATATAAGTGTTTGGTTATTATAGTACTAAGTCTTTAGTTAAGTTAAGAGTTTGAGAAGGTTGTTATAAGAGTTGTTACATATAATCTTCAATGTAATGTTAAGATTGAATTTTTTATTAAGGAGGATGAGCATGTTGTTGGTAGGCATAATATTTCTAACAAAAAGGCTAAGCATGTGAAAGATTAAAAAAAATTTATGAAT
>NW_011502867.1:0-15577 GCF_000495115.2 Populus euphratica | reverse complement strand
ATAATAAGAATTTATACTATACTTGTTTGACATACCATTAGTGGAATCTCTAACCTTGACATTTGTTATTATCATTGTTTAATCGTTACATTAATATTTCTTCTCAAAGTTCTCATCTTCTTCTCCTTCCTTTTTCTTTATTATTATTATTATTATTGTTGTTGTTGTTATTGTAATTGTTGTTGTTGTTGTATTATTGTTATTTATAATTTATACAATTAACCTACCTGTGGTTCGACCCCGGTCTTGCCGGGTTATTTATTACTTCGACACTCCTGCACTTGGGAGAAGACATCAATCTTTTCGTCGTGTCACTTAATTCCAACTGTCTAACAGGGATGAGATTTTATGGAACATCTTTAGAGATAGAATCATTGAAATCTCACTTACCTTTAGTATAGGGTGTGATTCTAGTCAGGGTTTTTTTAGAAAATAAAATTTATGCAGGCTCAAAAGGGACCATAAGAGATATATGTATTTTAAAACGTGAAAAGGATGAAAAAAATGGTATTTTCTCATTTCAAGTGCAGACGTTTAAAATCAATAAAACTTTGATCTCATCTAGTATGATGATTTCAACTTTACAAAGAGATGTATTTCATGAGTCTATAAAGAAAGAATCCATTACATATTATTATTCATGCATCTAAAAACATGGTACAAGAGATATGGTATGAGGGTTACAATTTATTTTTCTATTCATATTCATTAATTTAGAGTTAGTCACCTTGATGAAGGAGTTATTTGATTCATTTGTCATTTTCAAAATCAAAAAGCAAGTTTAATTTTTCAAAATTCCATTAAGGGAAAAGATCTTGGTAAAAGAAATGAATTGAGTTTAATAAGATAGTGTAAAGCTGCAAAAGTATATGTGTGGGTTATCATGGGAACATCTCTCAGGATTTATGATAATTATTAATATATGGTTGTAAATCAATGGAAGAAATAACAATTAAAGGGTAAACTCATTATTTCAATAAAACTTTAGAAAAAGGTCCAACAATAAAGACATTATATGAACATTTTAAGTTATGATTAGTGGTCTAGGTGTCGTTGTACGTGGGATCCCCTCTTCAAATGATAGATATTAATGTGTTCTTTACATGATCAGTTAAAGTTTTCACTAAATTCAGTGAGATGTTTGATTAGCTTGAATATAAATTACATTTAGCTGTTTATCTATTATCAATAATGTTAAAGAGTTAATGTATGAAATGGAGATATAAGAGGTAAAATTTATGACTCCATCAAACAAAATGCTTCCGCATCAAATAAAGCACATTTACTTTAGTTTAATTGGTAGGTATAGCTGGATAGATGTCAATGACATTCCAAAATATTTACAAGATGTTCTTCAAAATGAGATATGATGATATTGCAGAAAGCTTGTTCAAAATTTCTGTGGGGTGAAACAAATCCCAGAACAAGTTAAAAGTTCTAAAAGAACATGGAGTTTCATTAGGAACGCATTGGCCATGCTTATTTACTTTACAGCAGCCGTTGAGTTCAAAACTAAAACCTGAAACTCATGAATAGAAATAGGTATGTTATTACTATCATAACAGAATGAAAGATTTGACAATAAAATGGACATGAAAAATTAAAGAATGTTGAGTAGTAAGCATTACTTGGAGATGCAGTATATTCCGACCCAAATCCAATTGCATTAAGGTAGATAAATCTTGCATTAGCCAAATCGTTGTTCAATTGATCTACAAGTGATATGAGTCGGCTGTTAAAGTAATTTACTGCATCATTCATGTAGTCAACGCATAATGAGCCTTTTGTGTTATAATTAGCTGTAGAATATGGTGCACAACCAATAGGTCCGATTCCATTCAGCGCCACTTTCCTTGCTCCAGAATTGTACAATGTCTGTAAAGATGAAAATAATAATAATAATAATAATAATAATAATAATAATAAGAGATGTTCCATTTAGCAAAATATACACGCTTTAAATTCAATGGACAAATACATGTATATTTATTGATATACTGACCATAATTTGTTGAGAATATTGTTTAATAAGTGCTTCTGCATATTTGTCTGGAGTGTACTGACTGCTTGTATTATAGTATTGTGGTATGAAATAATTGTTTAGATAATCATTACTGCCGATTACAGACCAAAAAAAGCATTGGTTTAGGTGTTTGGCTGCGGACTCATTCCCTAACGTATCAACTATGCATGAGACAATAGTCTGATGATTTTCCAACTGTTTGCTTAATTCAAGGTTAACACCCTGCAAACATATATTTTTATGTTTAGATTAAGAACAAACACGTAAAATATAAAAAAATGTATAACTATAATTAATTTACTAATTGCTTCCCAGATTCTTGTCTGATTCCTGCGGAACCAGATGCGTAATTTACACCTTTAAGAATTTCAGAGCTAGTGACAGTCAGAAAAGATGGAATGAAATCATCAAAGCCGAGAAGTTCACCTGTTAGGAGAAACTATACACTTAGCTTGAATCCTAACTAAAATAACCATAAATAGATAAATCCATAGTAGGAATCAGCTTCCTAGCTAGGTCATAGCAGAAGGACCCATCACCAGATTTTTGAAAACTTTTAGTCACAAGATTGTATTTGAGATATAACATGTATGATTTCTAAACCTCTTATTCTAAAAAACTATACATCAAGAGATGGAGAAGAAGGCCGAACCCATTATATCAGCTACAGTTCGACCGTTGGTAAACCTTCCTGTTGGACCACGTGGGAAGTCAATCCCATATGGAGGATAATTAACGTTAGCTATAGTTTTAAGGTTGTTGTTATTGCCACTGTCCACTAGTGAATCTCCAAAAATGAAATAACAAGGCACTTTTGGTTCTCCATGGATATGATCTTGCTCATAAAATGTAACTATTAACAAAAGAAATATAGATAAATGAAATTTTATCTTATGCTCCATAATCAACAAATAATTTTTGACAGATAATGAAGAATGGTAAAAAGAAACATAACAAAATGTTATGCAAATAATTAAGGTGAGCAAATGAAGACTGAAATCAAAAGAGGTTTATATATAAACTAACATATGAAGAAGTTGATAAGATTGTAAAGCCAAGGAAAAAATATTAAAAGGGTGCTTAGGAAGATAAAAATAGAACATTCCCAATAGAATTGGGACATAAAATAGTAAAAGAACTCTGGCATCTAAACTTCATAAGCCAACAAAGATTTTCTATTCTTTTCCTATTTTATAGCTTACAACAAACACTCTTTTCCTTTTTATTTAAATTAATAAAGATAAAAATAGAAAATTTCCCACTAGAGTTGGGATAGGGTGAATCCCTGTACCAAATAAAGATAAAAATAGAAAAATTCCCACTAGAATTGGGATAAGGTGAATCCCTGTATCAAAGAACTCTAGAAGGAGGGGAAACATCTAAACTTAGTAAGCCAGTGAAGAAAATGAAAAGTGGCCTTAAAAATGTACTTTTCTTGTTTTTTTTTTTCCTATTTCATAAGGTTACTAATCTTTCTTTCAACATATGATTAAATATTCTTTCCCTTTTGATTTGATTCATCCTTACTATAACCTATACAGACACTAATGAATAAGAAACTTCCAACAGTAACTGCAAAATAAGTCCAAGAAGCCATGTGAAACCATTTTTATTTAGACTAATAAGAATTAATTGTATGATAAAAATGAGTTTAAAGACCGAATTGAAACTAGTGGAGAGAAAGAAGAAAGTAGCAACTAGAATAATATTAAATTTAAAGGATGATTGAGTACATTTAACCTCTATAAAACATATCATGAGGTGTTATAGTGATAAAAAAAAAATCACTCAAACCAATAAAAAAATATAATAAAAAATATAGTGAATGAAAACTGATATAATTTAAATGAAGGATAAATGTAAAGCAAACAAGTATACAAAGATGAATATTAATTTAAATGGAGTATAAATTTAAAGCAAACAAATATACAAAGATCAAATATTCAAGGTAGCTTTCTCTATATCATTTTTTTACATCCTAATTATTGTGATAGAATGAACACATATGCAATCTGAATAATATGAGAATATCAAAATAACATTACAATTTATAGTTAATTTTTTAGTACAATATATTTTTCTGTAATGCATAGTTTCATGTTAAAGAGTATAAATTTCAATCTAACCATTAAATCAATCTAAAATTATGTGAGGAAGTTCTAAAAGCTTTTTGTCCTTTAAAGCGAAAATTTTGTAGCAATCTAAGGTGAGGAAGGCTTTCAAATAAAACCAGGTGAAGAAGGCTTTCAAATAAAACCAAAAAGTTACTATTCTGAATTTATTATATTTTTTGTAGTTGATTTATAATTTTTATACTATTTAGTTTAGAACTTTTTTATTAGTTTTTTCGTGTTTGATTAGTAAGTTTTTCCTAATATATAATGAATTTGGAAGAGCTATAATATTGAGTTTTGAATAGAGAAAATATTGAATAAAATATTTTGGAATTAAGGTTTTTTTGTTAATAACCCTATTCGATAGAATTTTGTGTTGGTTTGTGCCTTTTGTTTTTCTTATGTTTTTTTTTTTTTTGGTAAGAGGTGGTCATGGAAAAGAATGTGCTTAAATATAAGAGATAATGAGCTTCTTTCTTGGAAAGAGAGATTTTAGAAATTAGAGATAAAAAATCATGTAGATACAAATTACAGAATTTACATGTTAATTAAAAGTAATAAACATGCAAAGACAAGTTGAAGAATAGTCTCATCAATTGGCAGAGATGAAGAAAAGAAACTAGAGGATCATGAGAAAAGTGATCACAAATACATTGCTAATTTGAGAACTCCTTTTTAGAAGCATAATCAGAGGAGACAACGTCTTGATCGGGATAAATATGGTGTTAAAACTAAAAAAAAACATGATTCTAGTTTGTTTATGTATCGAAATTAACCAATAAAATTTGACAAGAATGAGAAAGATTATGTTGAAGGAAAAGATTTTAATGTAGAAATCATGGTATACGATGACACTAAGTATGCAAAGGATGTTCATACTATGTTAGTTGAGATGAACTCTAATCTTAATAGAGAAACCATCCATATAAAAGGAACCAAATTAGATATGGTTTTAAAGGTGATTTTTTTATGAAGCATATTACGGAGGATGCATATCACATGTGCTTAAGGAAAATTCTAGAGTTGAAGGAGTCAAAGTTAATGTTTTCGGATTTCATATCAAAGTTATAAAACATATATCTAAAATTTCTCCTAATAGAGAAACTAGGATGCATTTTGTTAGTGATGATACAAAAGATACATGAGAAGGAGTTAAAGTTGATGTTTTTGGATTTCACATCAAAGTTATGAAACAAATGTCTAAAATTTCTCCTACTAGAGAAATTAGGATGCATTTTGTTAGTGATGATATAAAAGATACATGAGAGATATTGTTTAGCCCTTATAGTGTTAAGTTATTGGTTAAGTTAAAGTTTGATTGTTGCAGGAGTTGTTGATAGTCTTCAAATTAATTATAAGATTGGTCTCATTACTTTGAAGGACAAAGATGTTGATATAAGGTACGATATTTCTAATGAAAGAAGCTGAGGGAATTTTGATTAGATAGCCACAAGATAAGCATATGAAAAATGTAAACTTTAGGATGAGTTCTCTCTAGTCCAACAAGACTAATGTGGGAGATTTTTCCCTAATGCAAATCCTTACAACAATAGGTGTTGCACCCGACATCACAATGACCTTTAAAAAATTCTATTGGGAAAAGAAGAATAGATAACTAGTATGTTATTCTTAGAGGTGAAAAAGTTTTAGTCTAAGAAGTTGTCACTTAATATTATAGTCACTAACAGCCCTTACTAGTACATGGAGATTTTATGGTATGAGACTAGTTACTCAAAAGGAAAGATATTATTACCCTTAAACTTTCTCCTTGAGGTAGGCTGTATTGCTAGTTTTTATCTTAAATTACTAAGAGTTTGTTTTATTCTTTTTTTATTTTTTATTTTTTTTATGTTCTTATAATATTCCCGACTCTGGTGCTAATGAATATTTGACTATGAATATTTTCAACTTTGGTGATGGTAAATACTATGTAATCTAAAAAGTTTGGTATTCATAGCTGCTAGTGAATAAATCAATAAACTTTGGATTGAAAAAATACTATTTTTATTAATTATTTTTAGAAAAAAAGATGCATGTATTGCATATCATATTCAAATTTCATAGTAAAAGTCTATGAACCAAATATATAGTGAAGTCAATAAAAATAGTGCGAAGGACCCACAAATAACTAAAAAAGAATGCCTAATTTTTTTAAAAAAAATTATGATATCTAAAAAGACTTGTTTGGCTAGATTTCAAAATAAAAAGAAGTGAAATAAAAAGAAAATGGCATAAGAGTGTGTTTTGCCTAACACACTTTTAGCCCAAAAGAAATTGGACCAGATGGATCTAAGGTCATGACCCAGCCCATTCTCAATTGGCTTTTTTTTTAGGGGCTGGATCTAACCCAACCATATGGGTTGGGCTAGATCTAGCTAGCCCAACCACCGTTGTAGGCATGTGTAAATAATTCACGCATACATGTAACAATAACAGGGTACCTAATTTAACAAACAGGGAATGAAGAACTTACTTGGCATGCCTATTACTGAAGGCAAAGCTAAGGGAGATAATTGAGCACTGCTCACAGTTGAAAATCCAACTTGATGTTCACGTTTGATACAAGGTCACTAGTGCGAAGGATAACTTCTAAATAGGAAACAAAATCCCAAACAAACTCATTTTTTAAAAATTTAAATTTGATTAAAAATCAAATTTAAAAATGGATAACTGTTATTATCTTGATAATCTTTTTATATTGAAGATTAGGAAAGAATGTAAACACCCATAAATAAAATAAAATAAAATAAAACTTGTTTTGACAAATTAGTGATAAATGTGGTGATATTGAATTTATTGAGTATAAATTAAAGGGAAATTTCATGAGAATCTAAGTAAATAAAGTAATGCATGAAATTAGATTTTATCATAAAAGATACTGATTGTCTAGTTTTATGGTATCGATAATATATCATAATTCAACCATTGAATTGGGCTAAAATTATATAAAAAAACTCTAGACTTCTTAGTTTATCTTAGGTTAAAATTTCATGTTAATCGAAGTTATAGGAAGGCCTTACAAAAGTATTCAAAATTGACCAAATTGAAGAAGATGACATAAAAGGCATTAATAAGTGTATTTTGATAATTTTATGTAAAACAATACCCTCCCTCTCCTCTTTTAAACATAACTCACATTCTGTGTAGAAGGAGAAAATAGGAGGGAGACCATTTTTTTTCCATTTTCTTCATCTCCTATCCATTTCTTTAAGTTAAATAAAAAGGGAGTGTTCTTGGAAGGATTATATCCAAGAAAACAAATCAAGTGACCACACTTAAAGAGTTATAAAGCTTGGAAAAACAAAGAGTACGAGGTGGAACTTGAAAGAGTAGGACATTAGTTTTGTAGATTTTTACAAGAATTCGTTGAAATAAGGTAGCAAAGGTAAACAACATACCCTTTAATAATTTCATTTTTCTCTCTTGTTCTTGCATGAGAAGAAGGAACCTCCAAGTTTAAAATTCTAGGATTCATGTAAATATTTTGGGGGAATAATTATTCTTGTGAATTTTAAGATTAATTGCATGATAATGGCTTGATTTGCAGAAAAAAAAAATAAAAGGAATAAATTGATTTGAAACTATGGGTTTTGGGATGGCAACATGGCAGGAACTTTGGTAGCCATATCTTGGCTTTTTCACCATTGGATTAGGTTGCTTTTTGGATATGTTATTATACTCAATGTCACCTCCATTCTGACCTAAGGGATTGTTAATAACATACTTCATTTGAGGGTTGTCGTCGAATGAACATTTCTAGACAATCACCCTTCAAGACAGCCTCGTTTGTCGGTTGTTATATCATTTTTTCACCATTAGATTGGTCTGGCTTTTGGATATGTTGTTCGTTCAATTTTTTTTAAAGTTGATTTAATTCTCACAAGCGACCTACCTAGGTGAAAAACTCAAAAGGTCTCCTTGTGATGGATAACTTTTTCAATTAAAAATTAAAAAAATCTTTCAGGTAGCTTAATTCTTATAGGTAGCCTGCCCTAGTAAAAAATTTCTTAAAAGTGAAAAAATTTCAAAGAATATTTGTTTTGTTTATTTTTTTGGCCATTTTAAGGTGACCTTCTTTATGATGGATCCCATCCGGGATTTCTCTTATAAACTTTTGCAAAACACATTGTTTAATATTTTAAAGTTAGATGATATGCATATATATTTACTTTATTTGAAATATAGACCTTCATTTCTTCTCAATCTTCTTTATTGTGTGATTGGTAAAGTCTGTTATTTCTTATTTATTAGCTTTTAGCCCGTTCAAGTTGGCTTATATAATTCTTTTTCCAGAATATTTGTAATTTTACCCAGCTTAGCCTTTACGGTACCTATCATGACCTAGACATTCTCTATCTCATTGATCATTTTAAAATGATCATTCATTGCTCCTTTTTTTACCAATAAGCTTTAGTGTTCCTAGCTATCTTGAAAGGATCAAACTACCTTTTGTAAACAAAAATGTCATATTATCTCGTCGTAAAAAATGTTCTTTTCTTTTCTTTTTTTATTGTCACCCAAAAAGATCAAATCCCCTTCTAAGAACAATATTATCTCCTTATACTGGTCATTGCCTCGAAGTGTGCTCTTATTAGTGACTAAGACAAATAATGGTTTTAAGTAACCGTACTCTCTTTTATCTTTTTATTTATTGTTTTAATTGGGGAATTTTTACCTATAATGAATCTTGAAATCTTGATCTTACATTTTGAAAACAAAAATTATCTTGATACGAGTTTAAACCAATTTGCTTTTGAAATTTTGTAACTTATTGGTAATGTTTCTTGGAAAAGGAATGATTTTTCTTGCATCGGTAAATTTGCAACTGGTGAAGGCATATTATGAGGTGAGATTTTGCTTTTGTGGGTTTCAAAACGAGAGGCTCGAGTAAAAACTCGAGGTTTTGTTTGAGAAAAATTTATCAATTTTTGAACACTCATTTTATTAGCATGAATAATAATGAGTAACTTATTATCATGTCATGATTCTTTTGAAAAAATATATTTTGCATTTTGAAAGTGTGTTTATTATTTCAAATTTCTTACTTACTTGATTAAAAAGAACTTTTAAAGGTACGTAACGTAGATTTTGGTTATTGGTTATGATAGAAAAGAATTCATGAAGCTTAAAAAGTGTTTCAAGATTTCAAAGACTTAGAATCACTATCATCAGCTTGACTTTTTATGTCTTTCGATTTTTTTGTCACTTTTCTTTGATTTGCCCTTTTTTCATTGTTTTAGATGGTGATGCTTATTTTATTTTGGCCATTACTTTTTTTTTTTATTTAAACATGCCTCTTAGCATTTAAGTTTCTTGGGCTCTTTTGCTATTTGGTTTTCTCGTAACTATTTCATGAATTGTTGAGCTTTACCTTCAAGTGAAGCTTGATCACAAGCAGGTTTAACAGCTCAAGCTTTATACTTAATGATTAGTACTTAAAAGTGTATTTTTATCATGGTTTTATATCATCATTTTGCACTTGAAGTATCATTAACTCCTTAACTAAAGCATGTTTTATAATAATATATCTAATAATATAAGATACCTTTAATTTATGGTAAATGTTCATTTTAAATGCAGGCCTATCATATAAATGAAAGGATTGATTGATGACTTTAAGAACTTAAATTGCAAGGGCAAAGAGATGAACAAAATTAAAAAAGAGATGTCGGTGCAATCCAAACCAAAACACTGTTTGGTAATTGCGTCATATCTAGAGTTTTAGAAGTCCAAATGAGCTGAATGTTTTACACAAGAAAGCTGAGACAATTGCCTACAACTTTCATGTTTTCGAGTGGCTCCAATTTTAACATTATCAATGATGTTTTGGGCAGACAAGAGAAGATAAGGATTGTCACCAAGTCAAGAGTTGGCTACCCACTCATCAATTAGTCATCAAATCAATAGTTCCCAATTTTGGCCCCTAAAAGGAGGCATTTGCTATGCATTTAGGCATCTTGGTGTCCAGATCAAGATCATGCCCTTGCTTTCTCTCTTTGTATTTTTTGTAATGTTTATGTTTTGCTTTCATTAATATCAACTTTATTCCTTTCATTTCCTTTCCTTTACTTAGTTAACTAATTAGTACTTAAAAGTGCATTTTTATCAAGGTTTTATATCATCATTTTGCACTTGAAGTATCAATAACTCCTTAACTAAAACATGTTTTATAATAATGTATCTAATAATATAAGATACCTATAATTTATGGTAAATGTCTATTTTTAATGCAGGCCTATCACATAAATGAAAGGATTGATTGATGAATTTAAGAATTGAAATTGAAAGGACAAAGAGATGGCTAAACTCCGAAAAGAGATGTCGGTGCAGTCCACACCAGAACACTATTCGGTAATTGGAGCATATCTAGAGTTGTAGATCTCAGATTTAGGTCCACTTTATATGGATGGAAAGGTAAGATATAGGCCTACAACTTTCATATGGAGCCCAAGATCTAGAAAGGCCATTTTCAAGTCCCAATTGTAGCAACAACAAAGAAGCCCGAATCTGTCCTCCAGCCCGAGCACTGTTCAGTATTGTGGCCATATCTGGAGTTCTAGAAGTCCAAATGAGCTGAAGTTTTTACACAAGACAGCTGAGATAATTGCCTACAACTTTCATGTTTGCAAGTGGTTCCAATTTTAACGTTATCAGTGACGTTTTGGGCAGACAAGAGAAGATAAGGATTGTCACCAAGTCAAGAGTTGGCCACCCACTCATCAATTAGTCATCAAATCAATAGTTCCCAATTTTGGCCTATAAAAGGAGGCATTTGCCATGCATTCAGGCATCTTGGTTTCCAGATCAAGATCATGCTCTTCCTTTCTCTCTTTGTATTTTTTGTAATTTTTATGCTTTGCTTTCATTAATATCAAGTTTATGCCTTTCATTTCCTTTCATTTACTTAGTTAACTTTAATCTTATTCATGTTCTTATTTTGTTTATTTATTTTTCTTTCTTTCATTATGTCTAGCTAAGTTTATTATGTCAAGGTGAAAAGGTTACACTAATGGTGTAAAAATGAGTATAGTGTAAACTCAATAAGGACTTTAATGTTTGATACTAACATGTTTTATATTTGTTATCTTGTTCACTCTTTAATACTTGGCTTGTTAAATGACTAATCTTGATTTATGTTGTATAACACTTGGTACAACAAATGCTTGGCACTTTCATAGCCCATAATGTATGGTTTCCAATTGAATAATAAGAGTTTATACTATACTTGTTTGACATACCATTAGTGAAACCTCTAACCTTGACATTTGTTATTATTATTGTTTAATCCTTACATTAATTTTTCATCTCTAAGTTCTCATCATCATCTTCTTCTTCTCTTTCTTTATTACTACTACTACTACTACTACTACTACTACTATTATTATTATTATAGTTATTATTGTTATTGTCATTGTTGTTATTATTGTTATTACTATTATTGTTGTTGTTGTTGTTGTTATTATTGTTGTTGTACTATTGTCGTTTATAATTTGTACAATTAACCTCCTTGTGGTTCGACCCCGGTCTTGCCGGGTTATTTATTACTTTGACACTCCTACACTTGGGAGAAGACATCAATCTTTTAGTCGTGTCATTAACTTTTATCTTATTTATGTTCTTATTTTGTTTATCTATTTTTCTTTCTTGCATTATGTCTAGCTAAGTTAATTATGTCAAGGTGAAAAAGTTACACTAATGGTGTAAGAATAAGTATAATGTAAACTTAATATGGACTTTAATGTTTGATACTAACATGTTTTATATTTGTTATCTTGTTCACTCTTTAATACTTTGCTTGTTAAATGACTAATCTAGATTTATGTTGTATAACACTTGGTACAACAAACACTTGGCACTCTCATAGCCCATACTGTATGGTATAACCAACACCTGAGCTATGAAAGGAACTTGATTTGTTGTTAACATAAGTTATAATCATGAATGCCTGATAAGATTTATAAGTATTTGCATTAATCGAATAAGATAACTAATGTGATCATGTTAACAATTTATAATCTGATTGGAACCTCCTTTATGTGTGGTTTCCAATTGAATAATAAGAATTTATACTATACTTGTTTGACATACCATTAGTGGAATCTCTAACCTTGACATTTGTTATTATCATTGTTTAATCGTTACATTAATATTTCTTCTCAAAGTTCTCATCTTCTTCTCCTTCCTTTTTCTTTATTATTATTATTATTATTGTTGTTGTTGTTATTGTAATTGTTGTTGTTGTTGTATTATTGTTATTTATAATTTATACAATTAACCTACCTGTGGTTCGACCCCGGTCTTGCCGGGTTATTTATTACTTCGACACTCCTGCACTTGGGAGAAGACATCAATCTTTTCGTCGTGTCACTTAATTCCAACTGTCTAACAGGGATGAGATTTTATGGAACATCTTTAGAGATAGAATCATTGAAATCTCACTTACCTTTAGTATAGGGTGTGATTCTAGTCAGGGTTTTTTTAGAAAATAAAATTTATGCAGGCTCAAAAGGGACCATAAGAGATATATGTATTTTAAAACGTGAAAAGGATGAAAAAAATGGTATTTTCTCATTTCAAGTGCAGACGTTTAAAATCAATAAAACTTTGATCTCATCTAGTATGATGATTTCAACTTTACAAAGAGATGTATTTCATGAGTCTATAAAGAAAGAATCCATTACATATTATTATTCATGCATCTAAAAACATGGTACAAGAGATATGGTATGAGGGTTACAATTTATTTTTCTATTCATATTCATTAATTTAGAGTTAGTCACCTTGATGAAGGAGTTATTTGATTCATTTGTCATTTTCAAAATCAAAAAGCAAGTTTAATTTTTCAAAATTCCATTAAGGGAAAAGATCTTGGTAAAAGAAATGAATTGAGTTTAATAAGATAGTGTAAAGCTGCAAAAGTATATGTGTGGGTTATCATGGGAACATCTCTCAGGATTTATGATAATTATTAATATATGGTTGTAAATCAATGGAAGAAATAACAATTAAAGGGTAAACTCATTATTTCAATAAAACTTTAGAAAAAGGTCCAACAATAAAGACATTATATGAACATTTTAAGTTATGATTACTAGCAAGGTAATACATAAAAAAGGTTAAACACTTAGCAACCACTTGATTAAAATTTTCTAGAATCTCCTAATCATTTCTCTCTTATGAACTCATCAACAGGGGCCTATTTCCAATAGTCAAATGGGGTCATTTTTAGGCCATTCTTAGCCTAATGATACCATAGTTTTATCTTCAAGATAGTTGATTTCTGGGAACTAATGTAAAGAAGTTAGCTATAGGAAAAACATGTGTTTTTAGTAGTTATCTGTCTTGCCTTTATAACTACCTTCGATATTGTGAACCTCAGTTTCTATCATTTTTCTAATGAAACCTTTCTCCTTAGTTTAGTCAATAATCTTACCTAACCCAATGACTTGTTTAGTCCTTTTAGCTATAACAATCAGGTCAGTGAAATGTTGTGCACCATGTCTTACCAACTATTCAAGTATGAGGCCTCAAAGGTATTGGAAAATAAACTAATTGTCTGTTTTTCCAATAAATAAGGATTAACATGTACAGCTACCTCACGCCACCTTTGAGCTTATTCTTTTATGGACCTCTTGTTGTCCTTCTCCATAGCTTATAAGCTTGACTTATCAGGGGTCAAATCCATATTGATCTTATATTACCTAATAAAGGCTTCAACTAAATCCTTTCACTTTGGTATTATCCAACTACATATACTAAGTGAAGGCAATGTCATTCAAACTGTCTTAAAAGAAGTCAATCAACAGTTTTTCATCATAACCACCTCAGTCATTTTATTGCAGTATGCTTTAAGATGAGTTACAAGGCATTGAGTTCTCATATATTTTACAAATTTTAACACTCTACATGATTAGTACTTAAAAGTGCATTTTTATCATGGTTTTATATCATCATTTTGCACTTGAAGTATCAATAACTCCTTAACTAAAATATGTTTTATAATAATGTATCTAATAAGATAAGATACCTATAATTTGTGGTAAATGTCTATTTTTAATGCAGGTCTATCACATAAATGAAAGGATTGATTGATGACTTGAAGAACTTAAATTGCAAGGATAAAGAGATGGCCAAACTTAGAAAAGAGATGTCGGTGCAATCCAAACCGGAACACTGTTCGGTAATTGGATCATATCTGGAGCTACAGATCTTAGATTTAGGTCCAATTTATATGGATGGAAAGGTAAGACATAGGCCTACAACTTTCATATGGAGCCCAAGATCCCAAAAGGCCATTATCAAGTCCAAATTGTAGCAACAACAAACAAGCCCGAATCTGTCTTCCAGCCCAAGCACTGTTCGGTATTTTGGCCATATCTGGAGTTCTAGAAGTCCAAATGAGCTGAATTGTTTACACAAGAAAGCTGAGACAATTGCCTACAACTTTCATGTTTGCAACTAGCTCCAGTTTTGACGTTATCAATGACGTTTTGGGCAGACAAGAGAAGATAAGGATTGTCACCAAGTCAAAAGTTGGCCACCCACTTATCAATTAGTCATCAAATCAATAGTTCCCAATTTTGTCCTATAAAAGGAGGCATTTGCCATGCATTTAGGCATCTTGGTTTCCATATCAAGATCATGCTCTTCCTTTCTCTCTTTGTATTTTTTGTAATGTTTATGCTTTGCTTTCATTAATATCAAGTTTATGCCTTTCATTTCCTTTCCTTTACTTAGTTAACTTTTATGTTGTTATTTTGTTTATCTATTTTTCTTTCTTTCATTATGTCTAGCTAAGTTAATTATGTCAAGGTGAAAAGGCTACACTAATGGTGTGTTACACTAATGGTGTAAGAATAAGTATAATGTAAACTTAATATGGACTTTAATGTTTGATACTAACATGTTTTATATTTGTTATCTTGTTCACTCTTTAATACTTTGCTTGTTAAATGATTAATCTTGATTTATGTTGTATAACACTTGGTACAACAAATGCTTGGCACTTTCATAGCCCATAATGTATGGTATAACCGACACCTGAGCTATGAAAGGAACTTGATTTGTTGTTAACATAAGTTATAATCATGAATGCTTGACGAGATTTACAAGTATTAGCATTAATCGAATAAGATGACTAATGTAATCATGTTAACAATATATAATCTGATTGGAACCTCCTTTATGTGTGGTTTCCAATTCAATAATAAGAGTTTATACTATACTTGTTTGATATACCATTAGTGGAACCTCTAACCTTGACATTTGTTATTATTATTGTTTAATCCTTACATTAATTTTCCATCTCCAAGTTATCATCATTTTCTTCTTCTTCTCTTTCTTTATTATTATTATTATTATTATTATTATTACTACTACTACTACTACTATTACTATTATTATTATTACTATTATTATTATAGTTGTTGTTCTTATTGTT
>NW_011502851.1:11746-15788 GCF_000495115.2 Populus euphratica | reverse complement strand
GTAAATAATCGGTCAATTTTATTTATACAAGGTTCTGATTAAAATTACAATAGATAGTTTTCAACTTTTACACGTGATTATCAATCAATCATTAATTATATATAAATAAATAAATAGAGGAGGAATTATTATTTATTTTCTTGCACTCACTTAAGACCGTTTCAAATTTATGGACCATTAAGTTGATATTTAATGGCATTTTCCCACCTATGTTATTCTTAATTCAAGAATTAGATGTCTATACATTAAATTCTTATTTACATGATTTATGTTTTTTATTTATTTACAAGACCTTTCGTATATTAAAAATATTATGATAATAGTTGATTTTTAAAGTGTTATTTTATTTAAAAATATATTAAAATAATATTTTAAAAATATTTTAAAATATAAAAATAAAACTTGAGCCCATTAAAAAATCAAACCCAATTGAATATCATATCCACACATTTTCAATTCACAACCGAGGGCTCAGGAATTTACGAGAAAGTTCTTCAATCTTATCTGATGTTGGTTGGACCCAGAATCCTCCTGGTTCAGCGTACCACTCGATCGTCCAGAACAAACCAGATGCCTCCTTTACTTATGAATACCCGACCTGTCCCGCCTCTGCACAGAAAAATCGAGAGCAAGAAAGAAGCAATCAAAACATTACAGCAAGCAAACGAAGATTAATTCTCTGAAAAAAAAAGAAGTAAAATATGGCAACGATTCCAAGCTTGACAACCGACGAGCCAACAGTATTTTCGACCCAGTCTCTGCATTCGACGTTTGGGATCCACTTAAAGACTTCCCTTTCACTTCCCCTCATTCACTCATATCTCGTGAAAACTCAGCCTTTGTCAACACCCGCATTGATTGGAAAGAGACCCAAGAAGCCCATGTATTCGAGGCAGATCTTCCGGGGCTTAAAAAAGAGGAAGTGAAGGTTGAAATCGAAGATGACAGGGTGCTTCAGATCAGAGGAGAGGAATGTGGAGAAGGAAGACAAGAGCGATACGTGGCTTAGGGTGGAGGGTAGCCGTGGCAAGTTCCTGAGGAGGTTCAGGCTGCCTGAGAATGCAAAAATGGATCAGGTCAAGGCTTCTATGGAGAACGGGGTTCTTACTGTCACTGTGCCTAAAGAGGAAGTCAAGAAACCTGAAGTCAAGGCGATTGAAATCTCTAGCTAACTGAATGAGAGAATGCCTATTGGATATTCTGTGTTTGTAAGAATTGTTCTTCTTTTGTGTTTTTCTAAGTGGTTGGAAGTTCTCTGTTACTGTCAGTGTGCACAAAGAATTCATCTATTATACCTAACAGTTTTGCTAATCTCTTTCTTTTTGTTAGTTTACTGTTTTCGTAATTCTCATATGTCCTTAACCATCCGCCCATGCCCCCTCAAGATGGAGCGCGGGAGAGAATTCCAATCTTGTGTTTAAGCTGAAGAAAACGTTGGCGTGGAAGTGGCTTGGTGAGAGCATCCGCAAGTTGATCTTCGGAGGAGAGGTGCGCCACACGAAGAACACCACTTTGAACTTGATCCCTGATAAAATGAAAATCAATGGCAACATGCTTCATACGAGAATGAAATATCGGATTTGAACAGAGTTGAGTGGCATCGATATTATCACAGTAAATAACAGGACATGAGGGAAGTGAAATGCCAAGATCAGTTAAGAGATAACAAATAAAGTTAAGTTCAGCAGCTGTATTGGTAACGGAACGATACTCTGCCTCTGTGGAAGACCTAGCAACTGTGCGTTGCTTTTTAGAGCACCATGAGATTGGATTTTGACCAAGATAAACAACGTAAGCACTAGTAGAGCAAAAAGTGTCCTTGTCCCCTGCCCAATCTGCATCCGAAAATGCTTGTAAATTAAGAGAAGTGTCAGAAAAGGCATGTAAACTGAGTGTTGAGTCTTTGTAGAGTTGTAAGCCATCATCAATAGTGCCAACAAGATAACGTAGTAGCCGTTTGACAAAGGACCAATGGTCAGTTGTAGGGTAGTGCATATATTGAGATAATTTATTGACAGCAAAAGCAATGTCTGGTCGAGTGATTAGCAGATACTGAAGACTGCCAACAACCTTGTGATACTCAGTGGGATCAGAAAGCGAGGAACCTGATGTGAGAGTGAGAGTGGGACTGATCAGTAGAGGGGTGAGTACAGCTTTGGCGTCTTGCATCTTAGTTTGAATGAGAAGGTCTGTTATATATCTTCTTTGTGAGAGTATCAAACCATGTTGGTTTGGGATAACTTCTACGCCCAGAAAGTAAGTGAGGAGACCAAGGTCTTTGATAGAGAAGCGCTGAGCAAGAATGACAATGAAGTGATTAACTTTGGTTTCATGGTCTCCTATAAGAATCAAATCATCAACATAAACAAGAAGATACATTGTGTAGCCATCAGCATGAAATATAAAGAGTGATGTATCAGCATAGGAATTGCGAAAACCAAACTGCAGGAGAAAAGTCTTTAGCTCCTGATACCAAGCCCTAGGGGTTTGTTTTAAGCCATAAATGGCTTTGTTGAGTTTGCAAACATAAGAGGGGTGATCAATGTCAACAAATCCCGGTGGTTGAGACATGTATACATTCTCTGATAGATGGCCTTGAAGAAAGGCATTGTTTACGTCAAGTTGCCGCAAGGTCCAACCACGGCTCACTGCAATACTAAGAACAATCTGGACAGTAGTTGGCTTTACAACAGGACTGAATGTGTCGTGGTAGTCAATTCCAGGACGTTGATGGAATCCTTTGGCAACCAAGCGCGCCTTAAACCTGTCAACAGAACCATCAAATTTTCGTTTAGTACGAAACACCCACTTACACCCAATCAAATTGTAACCGCTAGTCGGTGGAACTAGAGCCCAGGTGCCATTCTTGACTAAAGCATCATATTCCTCAAACATGGCTTGACGCCATTTATGATCTTTGAGGGCTTGGGTGAAGTTTGCTGGTTCATGATGATGACAGTTGGTTAATTGAGTGTGAAGGTTCATTTTGGTGACAGGTTTGTGGATATTATTTTTGGCTCTAGTAGTCATGGTGTGAGTTGGTGATTGTTGGGAGGGGGAGGCAGTGAGTGAAGGATCAGGTGTTGATGAGGTAGAGATTGGAGTAGCCTGGTTAAATGAAAGTGAAGAGGAATGAGATGCTGGTGAAAACTGAATGGTATTGTCAGACAGGTGTGGTGGCAAGTAAATTGCATTGGGAGATTACTGTTGGGCGTCAACTGCAGATGACGGAGTGAGTGGCGGTACTGAAGGCTTGATGGGAATGTGAAGTAGCGGTGGAATCCAAGTAGCAATATGACGGAATGGAGAACTAGAGGTAGGAGCAGAGAGATGACTAAAAGGGAAGACATTTTCAACAAATTTAACATGCCTGGAAATGTATATTTTGGAAGTGGAAGGGTCAAGGCAGTAATAGGCACTTTGACTTAAAGAGTACCCAATGAACACACACGGTTTGGAGCGGGTGTCAAGTTTATGAGCAGAATATGGTCGAAGCCACGGATAATATAAACAACCAAAAATTTTGAGTTTTGAGTAATTAGGAGCTGTGGCAAAAATCTGTTCATATGGAGATGAAAACTGCAGGGTTGAGGTTGACATACGATTTATTAGATAAACTGCTGTGGCAAATGCGGAAGACCAATAAATTAGAGGAAGTGATGCATGAGAGAGTAAGGCTAGTCCTGTTTCAACAATATGAAGATGTCTACTGTCACGACCCGAATCCCGGGTCCATGACCGGCAACGCAGGAGCAGTGTCGAAAGGACACCCCCCCTACGCTAAGCCTCAAAACAGACATATCAAAAGAACAAGATATTCAAAAATACGCAGCATTTCATAATCTTGAGAAATATTATATTACTCAAAGCTGATGAAATCAAAGGATAGTTCAAAACTCTTCATCAGTAATTAAAACAAAAATAATAATTCATAATACTCATTACATTGTCAAAATCCAAACTTAATTAAAACAGAGTAATAGTGGAGCGTCTAAGACATCGAATCAAAACAACCTTGAACAATAAGCAAGGCATACCGACC
>NW_011502851.1:0-4305 GCF_000495115.2 Populus euphratica | reverse complement strand
TTATCAAAACATAAATTTAAATTTCAAACAACACATTTATACATTTAACAACCTAAATCTTACCTTTAAAGTTATTTCTTCTCAATCTCTTCCCTTTCCCTTCTTTTCCCCTCTTTTCTCTTCTTCTTCTTCCTTCTCCCTCTCTTACGTTTGCTCTCAAAAAACCACAGCTCCCTCTTTTGTTCTTTTGTTTTATTTTCTTCCTATTTATATTTATCAACTATTATTCAATTACCACAATACCCCTCATTTAATTATACTTACTCTTTAAGCCACTAAGGGCTTGGTTGCCCTTTCCTACTAATTTTCAAAACATCACATCTACGTTCAGAAAATCCATTATGCTCAGGAGTGTGAGGTGGTGTAGTGAGATGAGAAATACCATTAATTGAAAGAAAATGAGCAAGGGAAATATATTCACCACCATTGTCAGAATAAAGAGTCTTAATGGGTTTATCAAAATGTTTTTCAACAATGGCTTTAAAGCGTATAAAAATATCTTTGACATCTGACTTTTGCTTAAGAGGGTAGAACCAAATATATCTGGTGAAGTGATCCACAAAAATGACATAATATTTAAATCCATTATGAGATATAAGTGGAGACGTCCAAACATCAGAATAGATAGTTTCAAGAGGTTGAGAAGACATAATTGTGGAGTGGGAAAATGATAATTTGTGACTTTTATTACTCAGACAAGCATTACATGAAAAATTATTGGAAAATGAAGAAGAAAATTCAAGTTTATTTTTGGAAACAATTCGTTTTAAAATATTGATAGCTGGATGTCCTAATCTTTGGTGCCACTCGGATAAAGATGTTTTGATGCTGGAAAAAGCAAGTAAAGGTGAAGATACCGGCCACTCATACACGTCATCTTTAGTTTTGCCCTTCAGAAGTATTGCCCCCGTGCGAATATCCTTGACAAGAAAAATAGTTGGTAAGAATTCAATGGAAACATGATTGGAGGTACAGAATTTAGAAATGGAAATAAGATTCTTTTGCATTGCAGGGACACACAAAACATCATTCAAAGTAAATGTATTGTGAGAGGTGTGAAGAGAGGAAGAACCGGTATGAGTTATGGAGAAACCCGAACCATCACCGATCATAATGTCATCAGAACCAGTATAAGGAGTATGCATGGAGAGATTGTCCAGGTCAGCTGTAACATGGTGAGATGCTCCACTGTCAAGGAGCCAGGATGTCTGACGTGAAGCATTGGATGCATAATTGGCCCTGGGTTGCCATGGTGTGGCAGATTGGGTGTGTGAAGCAGGAGAAGAATTTCTTAGTGAGTTGACTGGAACTAGCCGAAAGGGAGGGACATTTTTTAGCAGTATGTCCTTGGATCCTGCAAATTTGACAAAATCCCAAGTATGGTCGAGAGGGACGAGTACCTTGGGGTGTGAATGAGCCACTGGATGGCATAAGAGGGTACCTGTCATGGTTACTATTATTACGACGCCATGCAGGAGGACGTGATGGTGCAGGGAAGCGCCAAGGTGCTGAATTTCTATTTGTAGGATTAGCTGTGGCAGGAAACTGAAGGAAATCCGGTTTGGAGGGGATGACCGTGGCCTCAAAATTGAGTAGCTTTTCATGTAATTCTTCAAATGTAATAGGCATGTCTCTAGCTTGGACAGCACGTGTGAGTTCTTTATATTCATCACCAAGGCCATCAAGTATTTTGTCAGTAAGATCCTCTACATCTAGTGGTGCTCCAAGAAGAGCAAGTTCATCAGCTTTGGCTTTGATAGATTGCAGAAAGGCAGTGACACTATCAGAGCCTTTGGTGAGCATTTTGAGTTGGTTTTTGGTTTGTTTTATGCGACCTCGAGAAGGTTGAGCATAAGTGGTGGCCAGGATAGTCCATGCTTCACGAGCTGTTTTTGCTTGTGCAATAAAAGGTATGATGGCAGGAGAGATGGAACCAATGATTGCATTTAAAATTAATTGATCCTGTCGAATCCAGAGAGTGTGAGCAGGATTGGAGTTGATTGTTTCATTCAGGGTGAGAGTGGCTGAGGGACATGGCTTAGAGCCATCTATATATCCTAAGAGGTCATAACCAATAAAAAGAGTTTGGAATTGTAGTTTCCATGACAGATAATTTGAGGAGGTGAGTTTGAGAGGGGTTTGAGCAGCAACATTAATGCTAATAAGGGTGTTATAAGAGTCATTTGTGTTTTGAATAGAAAGAGAAGCCATGGCTGTTTCTGAAGTTAAGAGAGGGGGAAGCGGAAAGAAAAATGAAATTTGTTAGCTCTAATACCATAAAATGTTGCAAAAGCTTAACTTTCTCATTGATAAAACATCCATATAAATACAAATCAGAAGTGTTTGAATAACCTACAAACTAGGAAAGTTACAACTGAATCCTATAATTTATGAGTTACAGCTACAACAAACAACGTTTGAATACATTTGAATAATCACAAGCTGATAAGGGAGAGCCAATAGATGATAAGGAAGCAGCAGAAGATAAGGAGGCAGCTAATTATCTTTGTTACATCTCTATTATTTCTAAGTGGTTGGAAGTTCCCTGTTACTGTCAGTGTGCATAAAGAATTCATCTATTATACTTAACAGTTTTGCTAATCTCTTTTTGTTAGTTAACTGTTTTCGTGATTCTCATATGTCCTTAACCATCCACCCAAAAGGTTTTAGCAATAATGCTGTTGCCTATTGGTATTTTCTTTTCTACCTGACATTCATGTCTTTTGTCCTCTTCCTGTAATGCATCGCGAGAGAACGCCTTGATGAAAGATAAATGTCGGCCTCCTTTGTCTGCAAAATATCTTTGTATGCCAAGTAAAGTAGTGAATTTGGGCCCTATACTAGATTTAGCACCTTGAGTTTTTACCTGGTTTCAAGAGACACCATCTGGGCATCTTGTCTTCGTAGGAATTAGCTAACTAGTACGATAGCACACTTCGATATTCTTTAATACACTATGAGAGTTTTAACAAACAGTCGAGTTTAAATTTCGGTTTTCAGATTATAATATAATCCTAAAAATCAGAGAAATTCTTTCAACAATGCTATGAAGTTTCTTTACAATATATTTTTATACTTTCTTGATCGCCTTGAGATGTAAAGAGAGAGAAATGGTGGAAATAATAATGGATATAATGTGTAATGGAGTGGATGTTCTCCACATATAAAATTAAAGGTATTATTGATGTTAAAATATAAATTAATAAATTGAATTTAAAATTTATAATATTGACTGTTTAATGAACAGAAGAATTGGAGAATATTAAAATAAATATGTTTTGAAAATGAGAAAATAATAATAATAGAGATATGTGAAACATCTCAGTCTATAATTTTAATAGTCTTTTGAATGTCTGAAGTACTTCACTCTACAGATAGGCATGATGGGTAATTCTTCCTCTCTCCTGGACTATCAATTTTTTTTTAATAATAATGAAGACATTTAGGAAATTGTGATTTAGTAGCAGAGTTTATGCTACACACCTATTCTAATAGTTAGGTATATTTATTTTATTTATTTAGTATTATGGTATAAAATATTTTTTTTAAATATTTTTCAATTAAAAATATATTAAAATATTTTATTTTTATTTTTAACATTAACATATTAAACTTATCTAAAAATTTACCTTGTTTTTTCTGAGTTACATATTCGGTGCAGTGAAATAGAGGGAGTGACATAAATACATGATGTATCTTGAGAAATTCCAAACTTATAGTCAAGGTACCGGGGGCTAGAGATTCACTGGGAGGTGTTTTGAAGTGGACCAAGATGGTGCGAATCTTAATAGTGTTGCTCCAAAGCCCACTTCAAATATTGCCATCAGACATTTTTAATGGTATTTCTGTCTTTTTAAAATATTGTTTTTTCAAGAATTGTTCACACGAAGAGATAGATATAAGAATTAAAAAGAGTGAAGAAAAATAGAAATAAAACAGTTATTTTCAGTATAGGTAAAAATATATTTATTATTTTTGATGGATTTGGTAACGATTTTATTTCTTTTCTTTGTTTCTATTTTTTTATTTCAAATTACAAATAAGGGTAAATAAAAATAAAAAAATGATTTTTCGAAATTAGATAATATTTTTATTATTTTTTATAGATTTATATATGATTTTATCTTTTTTTTTTATTTTTATCTCCCCTCTTAAAATAGACCATGTAATAATAGCTTTTGATATATTTACCTTTTAGTATTCTAAACATTAAATTTTATTTTCCTAATTCATGTGGTTAACCGGTCTTGGAGGACCTTCCCAGTTAGAAATTCAAAATTTTGATTTTTTAGAAATAAACCCATC
>NW_011502826.1:13102-16118 GCF_000495115.2 Populus euphratica | reverse complement strand
TAACGGGTTGATTTTATATTTATTTTTTAACTGGATCAATTTATAAATTGAATTAAATAATTATAAAATAAAAAACAGTAACTGAATCTAAATCTAAGGGTCAGCTGAGGTTGACTCGGCTAAATTTTCAAGTTAAAAAGCATAGTTCCAAGTAGAAATAAGAAATAAAATTGAGTTTCGATTGATCAAGCCATCCTGAAATGATTTTTCTTGAACATTCAATGTGAACGATGATGGATACAAGAGGACAACCGAGTTATGGATTGAAAACCGCGAGGGAACAAGACAATTCAGTCTCGATGGACAAAAATCTCTCCCCGCTGGCTGTTTCTGCAATTTCCTCGCAATATACAGATGTGTTTCCTTTGGATCATCCTGGCGTCGAGGCTGCGTGCATTGAATATTATCCCCACAGCCCATTGAATTGAAGAAAGAAGCTGGCCCTCGTAAAAAGTTTCTGAAGCTGTTATTGAATAATTTATGAAAGCGACACAGACAGGAAAATGTAGCCATCACATGGTCCAGGAGGCATCGTCTAGTGAAGCGAGGGAGTTTGATCTTCTCCACCCTTCGCCGCCGAAAAGGCGTCTTGCTAGCAGGGTAACAGCTCAACATCATTATACCACCGCCAGTCGACAAGATTTAGATCATTCCAGAATATTTTTATTTTTTATAATTTATTGAATTTTTATTATTAAAAAAAACACTCTCCAAGTTAAAAATAAAAATTATTTAGTGAAAGTGGATTGAGTTTCCTACCTGTGATCAAATCGAATAGAGAGATGTTAGAAACATGATAATTAAAGGATGAAATTAACCAAATTAATAGTATAGGTCTCAGTATGCTACAACTCTTATAATATAGGGGCCAAAAATTATAATAAAACCCCCCACTGCGTGCTATGATGGAGTGACAATGAATCTCAATCCAGTTCTTTACAGCTTCAAAATATCAAACCAAGAAAGATCTTGGAAAAATCAAATAAAATCAAGTTTTATAATTTAAAATTACTATTAAAACTTTCTATTATATTTTTAAAAAAATATTTTACATTCATGAAAAGTTTTTAAACATGTTATTATTGTTTTTATTTTTTTCTATAGTTTAATATAACATTGTTATTTATGTTCAGCACCATCTAAATATAAAAAAATATTACATTAACACTCACTGAAATTATTAATAGTATTTATATTATAATATATAAAAACGATCTATATATTAATTATTATCATAAAAATACTGTAAAATTTTGAAGAAATTGAAATTTATATAATATTATTTTATAGAATGATGATCAAGGATATGTTATTGATATAGCATAAATGTTAGATTTTAAAAAAATAATTTATAAAAAATATTAATTCTATTGAAATCTATATTTGCTATATAATGTTTATAGAATTAATGGTTTTTGTTAAATATATTTAAAAACATTATATGGATTTGCATATCAACCAATGCCAAATTAATCCCTCTCCGAACAATTTAAAAAATACATTATTTATTTATTTATTTGATAATTTGATATGTTTAGGTTAATTTACACATATTATAATTAATTTTTAAATTCATTAAATATTTTACAAGTTAATAGACAGATAAAACACTGTAGAGAGGTAACACACACACATATATATATATATATAAAATCCAATATGAGTGTTGAAAAAAGAAAATAAGGTCCTTTTATGGCTGATAAGCCACAACATTAAATAAAAAAACATATTTATTATATAGATTTGATGTATCTAAAAGCACTTAATAAATCATGTAATATGAAAAAATACAAATACAATTTATTGGTTATACTCATTAAATGCAAGGAAACTTTGTTAATTTGTCACGTCTGAATAATCCAAAATTGTTGCTTAGATGCTTTCAATCAATTCCTTTGTTCCATTCCGTCCTTTTACTCTGTTCTGATTGGATTTTTTTTTTTATAAAAAAAATTGTGATAGTTCGGTTGGAAAATTATTGAGGAGGAAATAATACAATTCGAAAACAACTGTATCTTTTAATGTTGCTTGTGTACCTAATTGCCATTGGGAATACCAGTTTAACTCAATTGTGGTGGTTTCTTGTGCAGTGATATTTTCTCTTTTGTAAAATAATTAATCTTGTTAAAAATTAATTTAAAATTTTATACTGACTACAAAAATAAGATGATATGATAAAAAATAAAATAAAATAAAAAAAATAATGAGTCACTAGAAATACATAAGGAATTCCTTTTTTCATATAATCATTATTATTAAAAAAATCTTGATCTAATTTTATTTTGGAAGACCATTAAATAAATTTGTAATTAACCCTAAACAAAATATTTAATAAACTAAGATTATGTTGGATTTTAAATGGTTAGAATAGCACTTGATGTGTTGAAAATAGAGCTACGTTACATCCCGATAACCTATTTTATTTTTACCATTAAATCTTGGATTTCATTTATTAACTTAAAAATTTACATTGATTTTTGTATTTATTGATTAATTCATTATTCTTAACGATGGTCGTGTAAAATTACTATTTTAAACCGCAGCTGTTTTCAACTATTATTATTTTTAATAGTGGTTATGCTAAAATTATGTTATATTTTCAAAAAAATTATTTAACGTGTTTAGAATTACAAAAGACCTATTATGATAGCAAAAGAAGAACAATTTAGATGTGGGGAAGTAATTGACATTACTAAATCTGCAGAAAAGGATTATTTAATTAGAGTGGGATCTTCAATCAATCCATCACTATCTCCATGGATGGAACAAGCTCTCATTCCTTTGTATAAAATTGCCCCTTTGACATGATTACATAACCAAGAAGAAATTAGGTGGGTGCACAGGACAAAAGAAAGAGTTAATGACATTTTAACTCTTCTTAATAAGGATAAAATTAAACTGTCATCCATCCGCCATTGTAACTCCCTCGTTTAGGGTGTGAAGCTCTTGTAGCAAATTGTCAACATTTTTTCTCAACCACCATCAACCACCCTCTCCTTTAACAACCACCATCAAC
>NW_011502826.1:0-7068 GCF_000495115.2 Populus euphratica | reverse complement strand
TGATTTGGAATCATCTCTCAAAAAATTAAATGCATACAAAATAACTAAAAAATAATAATTATTTTAAAAAGTCAAAATAAACAAAATAAAAGAGAGAATAGTATTAATTTACATATAAATTTAATTTTTTTAGAAAATATACATGGAAAAGAAATTAATAAAAAAATATTTTTTTAAATAAAAAAACAAATATTATTGAGTTGACAACCTAAGTCAGCATCCAACCCTTCTAGCAAGGCTCACATGCGAACATGCTTGAAGCTTTATTTATTTATTTTAAATACAATTGATGGGGCTACTAACATGTTATTTACTCCAAGTTTTTTGAAAAACAAAATTAAGTCAAATAGTATGTTATATTGCTTATTTTTTAATTATTATGATGGTTAGAATTTTTTAATTATTATGGTGGTTAGAAAAACACTGTAAGCGTAAGGGTTCTTAAATCTAAAAACTAAATTTTCAACTCATTATCTTACCCAAAACACCTAAAAAATATTCTAGACCACTTAATAAAATTATTTATTATTTAAAAAAATCTAAAAAATTATTTCAAAATCTAAAATTAATCCAAAATAAACAATCTTGCTGAGCTTATATATGTTTTTTCTAAAAAATTTAAAGGTGGAACTCTCATTATCAAATCAAATAACTTGACACTTATTTTGATTATTTTTGTATCTAAAATTATTATTTATAAAATTTTTCTATTTTTAGCACTAGATTCCAATGACTTTTTATCATTCTCTCAAACTAGAAGCTAAAAAAATAAAAATAAAAATTAAATTTCAGACCAAAATTGTTTTGCTTTTAAATTTTAAAAACTAAAGAGACTCAATATATATAATTTGAAAAGTGTGGGGACTGCAGCAAATATTTCACCTAAATGTTTTTAAAATCACTCATTTTTTCTGTGTTTTTTACTTTGATTCTCTATGCTTCAATCTCATCATTTCTCAACAAAAGTGACTTATAATTTGCTTTACTAAGGGCCAAGTCAAAAAAAAAAAAAAAACATTGTGAACAATTTATCCCCGATTCCATGTGAGTTGATGCGCATTACATGAATTATGCACAATCAATTCCTTGTACGTTATAGGTTTATAATAGTTAATAACTTAATTCTTTTAAAGGAGAAATCCCCCCACGGGTAAGGATGCGCAGCCTTCCCCACCCACCATAAGAGCATCTCTCCAGTGAAGAAGCCAAATGAATAACTAAAAATAAAAAATTAATATTTTAGTTTTTTTTTGTTTGTTTTGTATATTCTAATGGAGAAGCCAAACAAAATATTAAAATGCTTTTTCTCTCCCACAAATGCTATTTCTACGTATCTCTTTAAAGAGCCAAAACCAACAAAGTGAGACCACTAAAAAAATAGACCAATTAAATATAGACATTTGGAAAAAAAATAACATTAAACAATATTAAGAAATAATAAAACATTTATTTTTTTCACTTCAATATAAATGACTCTTCAAATGACTTTTTTTCATTGGAATAGATATGATAAGATAAGCTATATTTATACTATTTAAAATATTATTTTATCAATTTAGCTTTTCAAAATAGTATTTTAAATTGAAAATGCTCTAACAGAGGCTCGATGGCGAAACCACTTCTAGGTCAAAAAAATGGAGCTGGCCCATTAAGTGCGCCAATCGTATGCTTATGTGCTTGCTTTTCTTATAACGAGGCGAGGCCCACAGCTTATTTCAAAACCTTCTTCAGCTAACAGGCCAGCAGCGTGTTCCTTATTGCCCTGCACCGTCAACCGTGGACTCGCAACTCCTTCTCTTGACACAAGGGACAATTTCATGATAAAGTTTAAGGGTGAAAAAAAGACAAGATTGTTGAATACAACCTGGAGTGAAGACAATCATTATTTGTTGCTTCTATAGCTCATGCTTTGGAGGAATTTGTTTTTCCAGCACTGTTTAAATTAAAAAGTTGTTAATTCCAGTTATTTTATCTGTAATAGCTGGGATATCTCATTTTAATTAAAAAAAAAACAAACTGAAAAAAATTTAATCTCTTTTATAATTTTGACCTTTTTATAAATTCTGAACAGGGTGTTTCAATTAAATAATGTTTATTTGTTTGCTTTTTTAAAATATTATCTAGTTTTATGTTATTAATTATATCCATTGATTGGATTGTTAAATTAAATTAAAATTTTATTACGTGTCTTAATATATTTTCATATTTCAAGTTAAAATTTAATGTAAATCAAAGTTTAGAGAATCTTTATAAGACTATTATTGATATTTTTATAATTTTGTTTTAAAAAGTTATTTTTTATGCTTTTTTATATTAATTTTTTTAATTTTATAATTTTATAATAGATTTATTAGAAATTAAGTTTATTTAATATATTATTGTATCAATATTACGCCTAGATTGTTTTTAGATTTATGAAATTGATCAGATTATACTAGTTTAGCTCTTATTTTTTATTTATATTTATACTTTAAATTATATAATTTTAAGCTCACATATATTTAAATTAAAAAAAAAACTAAAAGGGCTCAGGAAAATACTGTAGCTATTAAGTGTAATTACTGTGGACTGAAGCAGTTCTTATCGCTTGAAGATCTGTGGTTTTCTCGCGCGAAGTTGTTTTATATGGTTTTCTCGCGTGAAAAATTGCTGGAGATCTACTTCCCTGTTTTTTAGTTGGCGTGAGATGAGAGTTTTTAACCTGATAGATCTCGGTTGTGTGTGCTTACGTGGGTTTGAGTGTGGCTTCAAGGCTAGGTTGGCTGATGGCTGTTTCCCGGATGCTCAGTGATTGTTCGGAGACTTCTAATTTGTATAGTGTAAAAGGATTGGGCATTAAATGCACGCATTACCTGATTGTTTGGAATTGTTATTCTCAAAAATTCATGATATAATTAGTCCCATATTAATTTTTTGGTCACTTTGAACGACCACAAATTGGCAAAATTGATATGAAAATATTAAATTTTATTTAAAAATAATAATGTCATACATCGATTTCCCTAATTTATATTCAATGAAATTAAAAATTAATGTGTTGGTTAGCAAATGAGTATTATTGTAATTGTAACGTATACTAAAACACATCAGTGTTTTACTATAGATTTCACAGTATATCTATAATAAAAATATTGAATTTTTTTATGTTTCTTTCTTTGTTTTTTTAAAGCTTATTTTTCTTTTCTTTATTATTTTTAATGAATATTTTTTTGTTTAATTTTTTTATTTAGTTATTAAACTTTCATGGCACGGATCCCGGATTTGACGGGTTAACCTAATTTTTTTTTCTGGTTTTTCTTTTTAATTAATTTTTTTTTAATTTAATTTGTTAATGTTAAATTTTTTTCTATTTAGTTATTGAACTTTCATGATACGGATTTCGGATTTGATGGGTTAACCCGACTAATTTTAGGTTAACCCATAAATTTTTTTTCTTATTCAATTATCAAACTTTCATGACACGAATCTGAAATTTAACGGGTTAACCTGATTTGAAGGGTTAACCCAATTAATTCTGATTTTTTTTCTTTTTCTTCATTTAGGATTTTTTTCTTTTAAAATAATCTTTTTTTTTAGTATTTTTTTTCTTTTTATTTTTTTTTTTAAATTTAGTTTGTTAATATTAAATTTTTTTCTATTTAGTTATCAAACTTTTATAACATAGATCTCAGGTTTGACGGGTTAACCCAGTTAATTTAGATTTTTTTTCTTTTTCTTCATTAATTTTTTTTTCTTCCAGTAGGTTTTTTTTCTTTGTTTTTTTCTTTTTAATTATTTTTTTTGTTTAATTTAGTTCATTAATATTGATTTTTTTATTTAGTTATCACACTCTCATGACACGAATCCCACGTTTGACGGGTTAACTTGATTTGGTGGGTTAACCCGGTTGATTCAAATTTTTTTATTTTTCTTCATTAGTTTTTTCTTTTAATTTCATATTTTAATATTATAATTAACCCACAATGAAAAGGTTGGGTAATTTTTTTTTGTTTGTTTCTTTTTAATGAATTTTTTTTTAGTTTGTTAATGTTGAATTTTTTCTATTTAGTTATCAAACTTTCATGACACAGATTCCGAGTTTGATGTGTTAACCCAGATTTTTTTTCTTTTTAATTAATTTTTTCATTTAATTTAGTTTGTTAATGTTAATTTTTTTTTATTTAATTATCAAACTTTCATGACACGAATCCTGAATTTAACAGGTTAACCCGTCTAATTTTGGGTTAAACCATAAATTTTTTTTCCTATTTAGTTATCAAACTTTTATAAGACAAATCTCAGATTTGATTGGTTAACCTGGTTTAAAAGGTTAACCCAGTTAATTTAGATTTATTTTTTCTATTTCTTCATTAGTTTTTTTCTTCATGTGGACTTTTTTTTCTTTATAACCTAATTTGGTGGGTCAACCCAGTTGATTTAAATTTTTTTTCTTTTTCTTCATTGTTTTTTTTCTTCCAATTTCATCTTTAAATATTATAATTAACTATAACTAAAAGGCATCAACTTTTTTTCTTCCAATTTCATGACACAAATCTCAAATTTATCAGGTTAAACCAGTTGATTTAGATTTTTTTTCCTTTTCTTAGATAGTTTTTTTCTTTGAATTTCATCTTTTAATATCGATTTGATTAACAATTAAACTTTATCATTTGTTTTGTTTATTATTCATTAGATTATTGTGATCTCATGAAAGGATTTTATTGTATCCCTCCTTGCAAAGCTCTATTTATCGGAATAATGCTTTGCTTTATTGTTTTTTTCTT
The DNA here is from genome assembly GCF_000495115.2 of Populus euphratica. Lineage (NCBI taxonomy): Eukaryota > Viridiplantae > Streptophyta > Magnoliopsida > Malpighiales > Salicaceae > Populus > Populus euphratica. The sequence continues at coordinate 2,305 of NW_011502826.1, read as the reverse complement.
TTCAATTATTTTTTTTTAATTTTATTTTTTAATATTAAATTTTTTTCTTTTTAATTATCACACTTTTATAACATGACTTTACAGCCAAATCTATATCAAAGGCTCTGGGTTTGATGTTGCAACCAAATTTACTTAACCTTAGATCATACAAGTTTAATATTATTATTAATATTATAAAGATAACTTATAGGTCAAACGTAGCAGACAAACTCAATGCTCTTAGGTATAACTTTGCAAAAAAATCTAATATTTTTATATTTTAATTTTTTAATATTTTTTATTTTAAAAAAATTGATCCCGCGGCGTAGCGCGGGCCGCGTTTCTTGTTAAAATTAAAACGGCATGTCAAACGCTCTCTGAAACCAAGATATCATTCCAAAACAAACAAAACACCATTAACAACACACTTCCTGGACTCCTTTGAACAACAACTTTTTGTCTCTCCCGTCTTGCTTTTAAAGCAGGAATGAGCTGCAGAACTTGCTTGACAAATTACACACCCCCGTTGAATTAAATGAAGAGAGAGTAACAACTCAGAGAAGTCATTCATTTCAACATCTGACTTTGCATGGGCGGAAAACAAAGGGCCCAAGTTCACACACTCCCTATTTTATTTATGATATATCTCTTGCAAGTTGCATGCACCTTTGACTTTGTTATTCACTAGGAGAATTTGCATCCATCATGTGAATGCTTAGACTCTCTTCCGTGCTGAGATTTTTGGAGAGCAAGTCAGCTCTGACATCGCTGAGTTTAATCTTTGAAACATGAACTACAGCCTTCATCCTAATGTTTCTACTGGCATCCCCCCCCGCCATGTTTTCATCAGTAAATGTATTCCATTGTTGATATTGGTGCATGTTTGTGATTTTAATCGACATAAGGCAATCATATGTCACCTATTTTATCATCCTAAGAGAAACAGAAATGTCACTTAGAATCGTTGCCATTAATTCGCGATGCATCTGAATGATATCATCTTACAGAAATATATAGTCCAGACGGGCTCGGTTATATTTAACTAAGAATTGCGAATGCCAGAGGAAAAAAAATAAGAGGGTAGAGTTGAACTCAAACAAGCATGGATTAAAATGTTTGAAATTTAAAAAAGAAAACAAAACGACAGTATCCAATATTTCCTTGGTCAAAGAGATTGCTATCTTCAAGCAAAATCGTATCTTAATAGTCATATCATGCACTAAAATATTCACACGACTGAAAGCAAAGTCTCTTTGATAAAAAAATAAAAAAATAAAAATACAATATCGATTATTAATGCAGTTGTAAAACATCTAATATCTTATAGAAATAATCGATACGGCGTAAATATAAGGCATGCTTTCTTTTTTCTGTATCTGACTTTCTGGCTCATGCACACACACACTACGTAATGGTGTTTAAAAATCATTTTTCTTAGCCCTTTGAATCACCAATGGTCGCAGCCAGGACGGCACTGAAATTATATAATAAGAAAGGCTAAAATTTAAGATATAATTTATTACTAGAAAATTTATTTATTTAAAATAAAAATATATTATATTATTCTATATTTAAACATTAAGAATTTAATATATTTTACAGGGGCTCGGCCCTGCTTGCCTCGCCTGATTCCGCCGCTGGTCGCAGCAACCACACAACTAATATTTGAATAGGAGAAGCAAGTGAAGGATATGATGACTGAAAAGTGATCAGCATGGTCGATAAATTATAAAGAATCACAAATAATTAGTGAGATGACATATTGCGGTAGGTTTATCATATAAGTCCATCCTCTGACACCACACGCGCTCATTAATTCTAATTTCTTTAGTTATTTGGTCGTGTTTATGTATTAACCATATTAGCATGTTAACCTAGGGTGGCCTAGGTTAATTGCGGTAGGTGTATCATATTAGCATGGTCGATAAATTATAAAGAATCACAAATAATTAGTGGTAGCAATCTTTCGATATGCAAGTCATGATTAAAAAAATATCTTATGATTTCAAATAAAAAATTAGTTAATTTTTTCTAACCACAACTATTATTATCAAATAGTCACTCTTTACAGGCTAAAAAAACCTTTTAAAAATAATTTTATTATACCAAAATTATATAATTTGATTACAAATATTTTTTAACATCATCTCAAAGAAAAAGAGGGAAGCCGGTGAACAATAGTTATTATTATTACCATAGAACAGTCTAATTTTTCTAGTATTTTTATTAAAAAACTAACCCAATCTAAATAAAATCGATTTAGTTTAAAGGGGTTCGGTCCGGATTGTATTAATAATAAATATTATTTTTTAATTCAATTATATTA
>NW_011502847.1:0-15812 GCF_000495115.2 Populus euphratica | reverse complement strand
ATTTAATTATATTGAAAATTATGTTAAAATGCCAAGTATAAGATAGTTTAAACTTAATGCCACTATGTGGTTGATAAAATGTCAATCATTGAAATTAGTTGATGAAAAATTAAGTTATTTGCACATTGAAGTTCTTTGACAAAAAAACATTATTTGAATATAAAAATGCATTGACAAAAAGTTAAGAAATTTCAACATATACATAACATGTTGATATTAAATTACAAAAATGAATAAAAAATATTTATAGTAAAGACATAAGGTGATAAAAATAAATATGTATGAGATGATATAAATAAATATGTGTGAGTTTGAACATTTGATTGAAATTGTGAAAATAATAGGAATTTCTATGTCAAAACATTATATGAATAAGATAAATATTAATTGTTGATTTGTAAAGTATTAAACATAGAATTTGGGATATGGAAGTGAGGGTTTAAATTGATAGCATGAACTATCTTAAGGAATGTAATATAAATTGATGATTGTAATATAAGGATATTAATTAGGATTTTGAGATATATTAAAATTTCTATGATTATATTTAAATTTATAATGTAAATATTAAATATTGTTGTTTGGACAGTTGAAGAGAAGAAGGTTATAATGGGACGTTACTTCTCCAAATCTTATATAACAAGAGCTCAAGTTAAGGGTTATTCCCTTACTTTTTTAATTGTTTAAACTTTTTATATTGCTAGAATAGAATATAAATTATAAATTTTTTAATCAATTATGTATCATAAGAGAATATTACCTATGATCATGAGGAATATTGTTTTGTAAATATTGTCCATGGGAGGAGAAATGTTATTATTATATGAATGTTACTGATAAACATGAAAAATATTATTATGTGAAAACGCTTACTGGAAATTAATATGTATATATATAGCTTGTAATCAACTACAACAATGAACATTCATATGTAAATCTAAATTGATCACACACACATAAATAAATTAATTATCTATAAAATCAGATAAGTTAATTGATATTTAGTTGACCATATTGACATGAATAAGGTTATGAAAATGATACTTAGTCCATTGTGTTGATGAGACTATAGTTATGACATTTAACTTATTTACTTTTTAAGTTAAATTAAGTGAATTATGCTTGTTTTTTGTGTAAATATTTGATACCTTTAAAGAAAGATAAAGAAGGAAAAAAAGAAGTAAGAATAGGAATGAACTGGGCAATCAATTGAAATAACTTGATTAGTCATCCATACTAGTGAATGCTAATGATATCAACATAATTAATATTGATATCCAAGTGTGTATGAAAACTGATGATGTCAATTTTATTGATATTAAGATTGGTTCATCATTCATATATGCAGAAATTAAGGATTTGAATATCAAGGAAATAATGATAAATAGAATTTGAGTATCCAATATAAGAAACTAACTTTTTAGATTCAAAATAAAAAAAGGATCATTGATATTAGCGCTATTGACCATATACATATGATGATTATATGTCATATTAATAATTATTTGGTATAAATGTTTATATATTAATGAAATATAAAAAGTATGGGTAGGCTTGATGATACCCATGAATACCAGAAAGCAGATATGAGAATTTAGGAATTGATGAGATTTAATTGTTGAAAATGTTTGTTATATTTTTTTACTTGAAGAAAATTTTTGAGAGGTCTATATCCGCACTTTTAAGTACTAATCAAGAGGTCTATATCTAGGGATGGTAAACTCTCCCAAAATTTCATTGAAATGAAAACAATAAATGAATGATGTATAATTTATTTTTATGAAAGAATTGTTAATGAATAAAATGAAAATATATAGGAAAAATAAAAATGAAAAAATATAGGTTAAGAGAACATGAATTTGTATCTGAAATGAATCATAGGTGGGAAGCTAAAATGGTGTGTACTGAGTTAGAATAATATGAATATTTGTTTAGAATAAATTGTATATTTGAGAAGCTAAAAAGGTATAAAAAAGTTTGTGAAACAAAAAGTGACAAAAAATATGGGTTAAGAGAACATGAATTTGTATCTAAAATGAATTATAGATGGGAAGCCAAAATGGTGTATACTGAGTTAGAATAATATGAATATTTACTTAGAATAAATTACACATTTGAGAAGCTAAAAAGATATAAAAAAGTTTGTGAAACAAAAAGTGACATAAATGAAATGTATTGTAACATGAAACAACAATGTTAATCACATATGAATGTAAATTGAAAGATACTATGGGTTGAAAATGGTTATAAAATGCATACAATTATATGAATTAAGTATGTTTAAGGGAATAAATCATAGCATAAATCAAATTTGTTGTGAACAAGAGTTATTATGATTTGGCGATGATAGTTAAATAGGTACAATGATGAAATAAAAGCTCATTAAAGGTTGATGAAAATGTATTAAATTAGAATTTGGTATAAATTGATTTATTTGCAAGAAGGATAGTAACATTGGTTATGCTTGGATCATTAATAAATTCTAATACCCTTGATGACATAAATATTCATTATGAGTTTCATGATTTTATATATTTTATAGGTAATTGCTTTAGGAGACTATATCTCAAGCATTATTGAACTACTTAGTTCTCCTATATTGAATAAGTTTCAGTATTCTCTAATGAATGTTTGTATATAAAATTCTTATGATAAATTGAAAAGTGTTATCCCTATAAAGCATTATTAAACTACTTAGTTCTCCTATATTGAATAAGTTCTAGTATTCTCTAATGAATGTTTGTAAATAAAATTCTTATGAATAAATTAAAAAGTGTAATTAGAGATTGAGTATTAATGTATCTATTAATGATATTATTGCTAAGTTTAAAGCAATCCTCATGGATGTATAAAATAAATTACTTCTAAATTTGATGTAAATGAAAAATAAAAAGATTCAAATTTCCTAAAAGATTTAGGATGTTACGCATCTACTCAAGATGATTATGGAGTTCGCTCTATTGAAATAATGACTACTTTATCATATAGGTGATGAAATGTGTAGCTTTAATTATGGTAATGTTAAAAATTAATTTAAGAAAGTTATTTCCATATAAAGAGGTTATCATTCCATTACATAAAGGGGTTATCATTCCATTCTATTATTCATTTGTCTGGAAGAGGCACTATCAAATAGGGGATGCGTGATATGTTATTTTTAATGGTTAAGCCTTTATCAATAATATTTATATTAGGCGTATCTTCATAATTATCCTTTAGATTCACAACATAATCACTAACACTACTATGTGATGAAGCAAGAGTGTTTTTGTTTGATTTAGACTTGTTTTTTTTTTAAATACATTAGGAAACAATGAACATAATTTAAAAATTATAACATATTATCAGACACAAATTCAATTATTTATTAAAAGTAAATCACAATTAACCTACACAAACCAACTAATAACTTAATAACACATTATACTTTTTAATTTCAAAATAACTCAATTCTCTCAATTTAGAAAAATATAACTCATAATCTAATAATTATCACACACTTTTTCTATATTTTCAATTAAATCATAAAATTAACAAAATAAATAAATGGTACTCAACTAGCTATCCATTATTTACTCAATTTATGAATAAATAACATGTACAAATTAATAGCCTAATTTTTATCTAATAGTTCCACTTTATTTATATTTTTCTAAATTTTCAAAAAATCCATAATTGACTAAAATTAATTGGGACTCAACTAATTATGCAATGCTTTTTTTTCCATTTCAAACTTATTCAACCAGAATTAATACCTTTAATTATTATCATTTCAACACAAAACCAAATTTCCCCAACTTTCCAAATTAACCATAAAATTGATAAAAAATAATTGGTATTCATTAAATTACCCATTATTTTTTTTAATTCTAACATACTTTAGTTGCAAAATCAAACTCAGTTTCATCAAATGATAAATTAAATCCATTTTTTCTAAACCCAAACAAACCCTAAAAATACAAATAATACATTAATACAATTAAATTATCATTATAAAACAAGTAAAACACTTAATATACAAATACTATATATGAATTTCAATAAATTAACTTAAATTATAAATGAGTGGGTTTATTTACCTAGTGGAGTAGAGGTTGATAAGAAATAGAACCACGAGAGAAAAGCTTAGATTTTTAGAGAGATGTTGCATCAACATTAATGGGTTGTGGAGGTTGAATTTGTGATTGGGGGTGTAAAGATTTGAAAATGAGGATAAGGAGGGCTATTGTAATGAATTGGAAGAAAAGGATGCAATGAGAAGAGTAGAAAACTATTGAGTTTTAAGTATTTTTAAAATCACCAATAAAATTTTCATTTGTAGTTCACACATTAGCAATGCTAATGAAATTGCTGATGAATTTTTTTATTAATTATTTATTATGTCATTGTTTTTGTTTGAAAATGCTAATGAAATTGTTTTGTCACAGTTAATGAAATATTTTTCATAGGCATTTCTGTTGCCTTTTTTTATTTTTTTAGAAGTGAACTCAAGATAATAAAGTTGGGAAATCCACTAGAAACACATAAAAATAATTTCATATATTTGGGAGAATATGGTTATTTGTTAGCATACAAATAAAATTGACTTTTTAACTATGTTTTTTTGTAACCACCTGTATGATATTATTGTTTTTATCTTACATTTAATTGTTTAATTGACTGAACTTTACAATTCAGTGTTTAAAATGTTTTATTTGTGTCCTAGTTTAGAATTTGGATATTAAATATATTAAAATTTGAGTTAAGTATTTTTATAAATATTATATTTGATATGGTTCATGTTTAAATGCAATAGAAAAGAATTTGAGATAAACACATTGATTAGCAATATATAAGGACAAAATCATAATACAAAATATTGAAATTGTGAAAGGAGTGTTTAACTAACACTTACATGAATGAAAAATGTTATGTCTTTGACCTCATCCTTCTTTTGAGTGCTAAAGAGTGCAATAGTTTATATTTTTAGGTGTGTTTTGAAAGTGTGTTTCAATAGAAAAACTATTAAATTAATTTTTTTAGTGTTTATATATATATATAAAACTATTTTGATGCACTTGTTTTAAAAAATAAAAAAAATCTAAAAAAATTATTTTGATGTATTTTTAAATGAAAAATATTTTTAAAAAGCACTTTGCAACACCATTATAAACCCCATGTTGAATAGCAAAATTTTAAATTGAAAAAAAATAAATTAAGAAAACTTTTTATGACTGGAGATAAAAGTTTCCAATAAATTAGTTAAAAATCTTTGGCAAGAAAATAAATAATCAATGATTTTAGTTTTGACAAAAATAACATGGAGGACATAAAATAAGTGGCATATTTATAATTATGGAGAAAAACCCTTCTCATCTTTCATTAAAAAAACTAGCCAAAGTAAGAGAAAAACTTATGAAATTTTGCCTTTCTCTTTCTTTTTTCTCCAAATTTTCTTAGATTATAGGGTATAGAAGTATGATAAAGTGTTTTCTATCCATTATATCAAACTAAATTACAAAACCTTAGAGATAGAGAAAGAGGGATTTAGAGTTTGGGAAATAGAGACAAAAAATGTGCAAATATTGAAGAGGAAGACCAAAACCTTGGAATTCTTACAAAAAACACATTCAATTGGATGATTTGATTGTGATAAGAAGTTCTTATTCAATTAATTTTACTTGTTAGCTTGATTCTGGTTGGTGGTTTGAAAATCCTTAATTATCAAGTTTTAGGGTTTATGTAAAGTTTAAAGAGAAAGGAAAATTGTGTAAATTAGTAAGCAATTATGATATATATTTCTTGTTTAACACTAAATAGGAGGGATTAAAAACTGATTATAGGAAATCAGGGTACTAGTGGTTGGACATGAATTCAAAATTCAGGAAAATTAGGAATGTGGATAATTTGTGTTTTTTTGGCATTCTAATTATGTTGAAAATTTTTATGATTGATTGTGAATGTTATAATATAGATTAATACAAGCTTATTTAATGTTGTCATATGAGTAGAATGATGAAATATTAAAAATTGGATAAATTGTATTGAAATTTATGCTCTAATGATATTATAAAAGTTATGTGTTGATGTAATGATGAACATATTGAAAACTAGATAAATTTTATGGAAGTTATGTGATTTATATAATGATGAAAATATAAAAAATTGAACAAATTATATTGAAATTGCTGTTATAATGATATTACAAAAATGATGTATTTGATATGATGATGGGCTTATTTGTAGGCATGATTGAGATCCATATGAAATAAAATGTTTAGGTATTGGATTATTGTTGTAATATGTGAAAAAAAAGAAAATTTATGAAATTGTATAGATATTAGTGTTTTAAAGGCGCTATGATGTTTATTGTTTAGAAGTTTAGTTGGGAACTTGAAATCTAGATGATTATATTTATATTGTGTTTAGTTTGGCAAGTTAGTAAAATATGAATTGAGAGAATACATTTTGGATGAAATATGTGAGCATTAAAATGAATATTAATTAAAAAAAATAAATAAACCATGGATGCTAAATGATAGAGTGAAGATATTGGATGATGTGAATGAATGTGTGTATTAAAAGGATTGAAAAAATTTGACACTATTTTGAAATGTATATTGGAATTCATGAAAGATGTTAAAAGTTAGACTCGAAATGAGAAGAGCATGTTTCTTAAAAGCATGAAGCAGGTGTCTATCACCTCACCTTTTTATTTATAGTAATGTCGTTGTAAATTTCTATTTATATGTGAAATGAGTTCTAAAAAGAAAATTAAAAAATCATTATTGAAAAGAAATAAATTGACCGTATGAGTGAAGACTATTGATTTAGAAAAATAACTAAGCCAATCACATAAATAAAGGTATAGAATTGTGAAAATAGTTAAGTTGACCATATAAAAGGAGGCTAATGATTTGTGAAAATACTTAAGTCTGTCATGTAAGTAAGGGTTATTAATCTAAAAAGAATTAAACTAATTGCATGAATAGGGGCTATCAATTTAAAGATAATTAAGCCAACTGTATGAGAAAGGCCTATTGATTTTAAAAATGAATTGAGTTGGCTACATGAGCGAAGATTATTTTCTTGAGAAAGTTAAGCGGTTTGGATGAATAGAGTCTGTATTGGGAAATGTTAAACTTGTCATAAAAGTGAGAGTTTGGTTGAAATAGATTAAGTTAGTTGCTCTAGAGAGCATTAGCCGTGTAAAGTTAGTAAGTTTCATGGTAAGAATTAGTTATGCGGAAATAATCAGACTATATTAACATATTTATATAAGGAATTTTATTAATCGCAATGATTATGAATGAAAAAAAATCATTCTAGTATAAGCAAATTGTTGTATTTGTATTTGCATATGTGCATTTAAAGTAGTGATATTGTATGTAAATATAAAATATAGTTTTATGTATCTAATTTTTGTTTGTCCTATATATATTTCAAGTCTATCCTATTTACCGTAACAACAATGACACTGTTGTTAGGACTTTATAGTGTCTTAGATAAAATTTTGTAACCTTCATGATATAGTTAAAGTAATGCATGTTTCAAGTTTTAATATTTTTGGATTGTAATTAGTAAAATATAGGGTTGTTAAATATTTAGGAATTCATTTTGTATATAGGTATATATAATTACATTCATCTTGTATAACAAAATTACCTATAACAGTGTAAATATATGATAAATAAATATAGTTATGATTGTGGTTTGAGTGGTGTGTCTAAATGAGCATATGATTATGGATTACTCAAGCTATTTTATTAGATTATTTGTGTTATTTACATATATTTTAAAATAGATAAATTTTTGAATAGAGTTTTGTATAAGGAAATTTCTACCAAATTTTTTTGTTAAAATTATATAATTCCTTACTTTAATAGAACAAAAAAAAGAAGAAAACCCTCATCATGGTGGATATATAGGTATGTGAATTTTAATTTGTATTACGTGTGGTGATGAGTGAGAGTAACTTTGTATGAAAAAGATTTTAAATTTTAAAAATAATTATCATATTTACATGTATAAAATCACCATGATAATAAATATGAAATTGTTTTACCATATTTACACGTATAAAAATCATGATAAATAAACAAAGATGCATTAAAACTTTCAAGGTGTTACAATACCAAAAACAGATAGTCTAGTGCCCGATAAAGACTCAACTCATTTGTAGCTTAATGGTGAGTCCTCTTGCAAGACAACAAGGGTACTCTAGCAAATCAAGCAAAAACGAAAACGAAAACGAAAACGAAAACGAAAAAACACTCATCAAACTAATTCATTACAAATGTGCAAGACTTAGTTTGTCCTGGATTCAAGAAGCTAGTGCTCGAACTAAATCTGGCGGACAAAATATGGTTTTGCACAGATACCCCTTCAACATGGAAACCACAACAACAATAATATTAGCAGATAGTAACAATTAATGATGCCGAGGATCGGGTCCTCCCGGCGAGAGTCTATCGGTGTCTTGCATCAACCTTCTATAATGCTCAACTTTCGACATTTCGTAGCCCAAATCACGTAAAATATGGCGGCTAACCGACTTCTCTGGCATGATTGAAAACTTACGAGAAAAACGGGCATCAGAGCTCCCGACGAGCATTAATAGTAAGAGTATGGACAGTAACAAGATCCTCATTTTCATCGAAGTTGCCATAGCTCGCAAAGAACTCAATCGTGAGAGTGGCAAATAATACTATGATGATAGAGGAAATTAATTACGTGAGCTAATGTAGTAATACATTAAGCTAGAGCAACAACAACCTTCTTATATACCTACGTCTGAGAGAGGTTGAAATGACTTGTATGCTCCTTAGTCAATACAGTACAGGAAATTAATGGAAACACACTGTTAAGCTGAGCCTGCAGTCGCTTGTCTTATCTCCATAACGAGTTGAATCGATCTGCTTGCATAGTCATCTCCATTACATTAAAACATGCACACGAGTAGTCATTCCTCATTGGAGTAGCAAATTTTTGTTCTTGTTTCTTCTTTCTTCCTTTCACTAACAAACCAAACTAGCTGTTTTGGTTCATTTTTGTTCACTTCCACTTGCTTATATAGCATATAAAGACATAAAACAACACATCATCCACATTAAAGCACTATTTCGGCACTAAAGTAGTTAGAATTTCTTCCCATAATCAAATTGTCATGCGCAAACTTGCCATGCCGACGTGGGATCTTCAGAGTTGTCCACACGCACAAATATAGTAAATGTAACATTCTTTACTCCGGTGGCTGCTTTCTTCTTTCAAGCTTTATTCCGAGAAGGTTCATGAAAGAACCAAAATTTTGTTTGATTAAGAAATTCTTAAATAAGTAGTCATTTATTTTATGAAAGTTGGGAATGTTCAAGGAATCAGAGAAAAAAAACAGGAAAAAGGATAGAAAAAGAGGTCAAAAGAGTGGACAGCATGAAGGGATAAATACTGACCTACTACAACAAGCTAGCTATGCTAGAGGGTCAAGATTTATCATCATTTGTTTTCGAAACTCAAACTCTTCAGATTAGAATGCACTGCGATTTTCCTACCTGGCAAATCTTATCTTCAAGGAAAAGGACAAGCATGAAAGGAGGTTTTCTAACATTTAATATATGAGATCCATCTACTTATACTATAGGGATACATAACTTTTTGTCCTCTCTGCGATTCTCTTTTTGATCGTAATTAACCGTTGTCTTTTCGAGATCCCGGAAGCCAACTATATTTGCGGTTTCTTAGTTTTATTCGCTTGATTCGACTTGGAATTGCAGACTTATCCGTAACTAATATATCCATTAAAACACCAACTCCTAAATTATAAAGCTATGAATTAGCATCCCAAGTTGATAATGTTTACTGTTCGCCTCAATTGGACACCTAATCAAAAATTATTTTTCATTAAAGCAATACTATGTATTCTGTAGGTGAAAATCCCCCACTTATTAATTTACAAAAGCTACATAATTGAAGATAGAGTCTTAAACATTCCATTACCAATGTGCAAAAGCTACTTTTTAATTTTGTTGAAAAAAACTCCATGATCTCGTGCGAAAAAGAATATTCCAAGAAAACGGAAAGGTACATCGGCTGTAATTAATCAACCATATTATGACAGAGAAGGAAGGAATAATGCTAACTATAAATCTTTGAAGATATAGATGTTTAAAGAATTTGAGTATGAAATATGAAATATGAAATATCAGAGCAAAAGTTTTATGGGTATGCTTTCTCATATTGTGTGAGTATATAAATTGCCGTTCGAAAAGAAAAATTAATCTGCTCTTTAACAAACAATGATAGTGGTATAAAAAAAAAAGTTTTCAGTTTTTATAAGAAAAAGGAGTAAAATTAAATGATTTCAATAGGATTTTATTTAGTTTACCAATATATTAATTTATAAATAAACTATGTTGAATAAATAAAATTATAAGGTAGAGATTAGTTATTGTCATAAAATATAAAAGATAAAAATAGTAGATATAAAGGATATAAAACAAAAGAAAAAAATTGTGTACAAAACCAAAAACAAAGAAAGAGATGAAGATAGAATTGTACTAGGTAATAATATATAAAACAAAGTGATTATCTATTCATCCTTCATCTTGTATGGTTGTGTTGGATAAGATAAAATAATATATAAAAAATTATTTATTTTTAATAGATATTATTGTCAAACTTATATATTTTAAAAACTAATTATATATATTTTTAGTTTATATTGAGTGTTGAAATTAATATTATTATTATAACCCTAGTCATAAAACTAAGATTGACTTGACTAGTTGATCTAGGGCTTGAACTGATTCGATTTAAAAATAAAAATAGAAGAAGAATTGACATGGCTTGACTTGGTAAAAAAAAGTCAGCCCGAGATAAAACAAAGGTGAAAAACCCGTTGACTTTTTTGAAAAACAAATTATAATCAAAATAAGGTTGCTTTGATTATTTTTAAAAGAAATTTTGGGTTTGCAAAGTTTAAAAAATATGATAATAAAAACTTTTATCTTTATATTGATAGGGGTCAGCCCAGGTTGACCCTCTTGATCCAAGACCTGGGTCTTACCCCAGGTTGACCCCTGAATCAAGTTTAATTATGATAATAATCACATGTGGACACGTAATGTCGGGGGGTTTGAAGGATTTGTCATTTAATTGTTTAGTTCAGGGTTGCTAGGAAACTTGAGTACACTGGTTTTATTAGAGATTTTGAGGGTAAGATACTGATTGTGACTAGAAAAGGTATTGGCACCCCTAGCATAACTTACCTGAGATAATACGTATTTGTGTGGTTTGATGTGGTTTTGGGGGGTTTTCTAATTAGTAGTCTATCTATAACTTAGAATTGACATTTATTAGTGTGAATAAATAGTGTTAAAAATTTATTATAGGCTCGTGTGCTCAAATAAATTATTATGAAAAAGGGTTTTTGTAATTTGTATATTACAATGAAAAATGCTTTCAATTAAAATTGATGAATATTTAGAATAATTCCAAGAATTTTCTAGTCAATTCTTGATATTTAGATACCAGCCTCACTTGGAGGTCCAACAATTATACCAGAATATTAACCATTAATCATTATGAATTAAAATTTTAGTAATTATTGGAATATTAACCAAATTCTCATGGATTTTGTTGTTACTTATTTTTGGACCCCACGTGCTAGAGATGGTGTATACCTTTCTTGAACCAAATGTAGGAGTTTAGTTCATGATTGTTGAAAACTTGACAAAAGCAGAGAAGAAAAAATATTTTTAAACCCTATTTAAACTATTTTCTACCCTCTTTATCCTCTTCCTTTACTGCCAAAATCATCAGGTTTCTTAGACTGATTAGGAGTCCTCATAATGCTAAATTTATTTCTTCTTTATCTGGTCTTTAAGGTTGGATAAATCCTTTAGAATTTGCACTAAAAAAACTGATTCTGCTACTATCATAATTTTTTTATTTTAGCTTAGACTCTGATTCTGATTTGGTTTCGTGTAATATCTGACTGTCCTAGCTATATTCTGTTACTCATGACATGTTGAAGAATTGACCTACATCTTTATTGGGTCCTAGAGCTCACTGTTTTTATGGTAGACTCTTAATTAGAATGGGATGCTCAGCATTGTTAGTTTCTTGAATCAGATCAGGAAATCCTTGTGACCAACCAGGTTGTGACTTGATTTTGCTCTTCAAAACAAATTTATCTCATTTTAGATCCTCATGAAAGTTGTAGTTCTACATGTGTAGATGAATTTGGGTTTTTGAATAACTTGATTTCAATAACAGAAGCTTAAGATATTTCCTTTTGAAATCTAGCGTGAAAGTAGAAAATCCTACCGCGAGAAGGTTTCCAGCCGAGTTTTTGTTGCAATTCTGTTCTTCAATTTTTTTCATCTAACTTTGTATCCTTCATGAAAGTTATAATCCTGTATGTGTAGATGAATTTGGGTTTTTGAATCTCCTGATTTTGATATCAGAAGCTTAAGATATTCCCATTTGAATATCTAATCTGAAAGCAGGGAATCCTGTCACGAGAAGGGTTTAGTCCAAGTTCGCAGATCTGATTCGAGGGATTACAGGACAATTTAAAGGATTTTTTAGACCAAGGACTAAATTAAAAGGTGCTAAAATGAGGGATTTAATTGAAGATGAAATCAGAAGGAAATTGGTTAGGACTGGATCATCATAAAATGACAAGAATTCTACCATGTCAGATAAGGAAATAAGACTTTGCAGCATGCACCCCTCCCTATCTAATTTCTTTCTTTTTTCTCTACATAACCTTACTCGTTTGATTTCTTTCCTTTTCTTTGCAACTTCCTGCTAGTTTCCATGATTCTCTCGATTGATTTTGGAGATGTAGATCATGTTTTTGTTTAGTTTTAATTCTTAGGAGACAATAGCTTTTGACAGCTGCAAAATGACATGAAAAGAGGAACCTCACCATCATCTAATGGCTGGGATTTTATCCTTAACATAGATGGCTAGGATGATGTGTTAATGTTGGAAAGAAGTCACTAGAATTATCATAATATTAAGCAGAATATTATGGTTTTCTATTTTACTTTATTTGATCACCTGAGATTACATCCTTGAATTAATGTAATATTTGTTTTCTAATAACAACCATGTATAAACTATATACGTTACCTTTGCTGACCTAAAAGGAAGAGAGAAAAAGAGAGGAGAGGCGCAGGTAAAACAAGGAGAAAGAAAAGGGGCTTTTCTTTAATAATAGAAGATGGAAAGAAAACATTTACTGGAATGTGAAAGTAAAAAAAGAAGATACAGAGTAGAGAAGAAGAAATAGAGAAAAAAAAAAGGAGGAAGGGAGGAAGAGTAACAAAAGAGAGAGAGAGCCGATAACAACACTATTGAAAGCAGAAAAATATAGAGGTGGGGGCGTGACTCAACTAGCATAACATGCCTTCATTGCCATCTTCCTTATAATCTCCAGAGAGAGCATCAGCAAAAGGAGAGAACGAATAGAGACCAAAACTAGCATGACCATCGTTTTTGTTGTCTCTAGAAGCAGCGACCCCTGGCTATGCATAGAAGCTTCAGCACCTATCATTTTTGTCCGTCTCAATTACTAGAGAGGAAGAGAAAGAAAACACAAAAAAACAATATAAAAGAGAGGGAAATTAGAAAGGAACAATAGAAAAGATTAAGGTTTCTTAAGATCATTAAAAGCTAAAGCAAGCAGGGACTGCCATTTGGTCTTTGCTCCATTTTCTGCAAACAAAATCTACAGAATAAGGGAGAACCGAGTGCAGGAACTAGTAGAGAGAGGGATATGATGCAAGAAAAAAACATAAGAGATGGAAGTAAACAGAGAATAAAAGGAAAAGGGGCTAAAAACCAGGCAAGAATACTAATATATTAGTTAGCACGCCTTAAACATCGTTGCAGCTCTTTTGTTTCCGCCTCTAGGTATATTCTTCCCAGCTTTGCATGCATTCTTAGTAGCATTGTTACTGTTCAAGTGAAATTTAATTCTATTGAACAGTAACCAACCAAGGTATGCGTGAGGAAACTCACGCATGCCTTTGTGCCCAACTAGGTCACTTGTTTGGGCTAGTGACCTAGCTAGGCCTACTAGGTTCAACGCAGCCACATGGGGTCGAGCTAGACCCAACCCCTTAAAATAATGAGTGATATTGTTGGTTTTTTCATGTATTTATTTTGTGTTTTTTTTTGTATTTTTATATAGTAAAAATACAAATCTCGTATCTAAAATACCCGGTTTTTGATGCAATGTGGCGCGCACACACACACATATGCATATACATATATATAAAATGTTTTCGTGCATATGACTAATACTTTAATATATTTTGAATTTTCTAAAAAAAATATTTGAAGTTAAGAAAAATATGTTTTAACATGTATTTCTTAAACATAAATTTTTTTTTTGTATTCCAGATTTTACAACATGTTCGTGAAACTCCAAAGAGTGTTGGCCAATATTTCAAAAAATAAAAAAATCTTATTTTTTGAAAAATCATATATTATTCACCATTACTATTTGGATAATGAAAACCTAAAGGGATGAATATTCAAAATATTATAGGGAATAACTTGTTATTATTCACTGTTAATATTTGGATAAAGAAATCCCAAGTAGTTAATATCGAAAATACTTTTCTAGGAATAATAAGTCATGATTATTTATTTAATCACACATCCTTAAAAGAAGCCTCGATTATAATTGAGGATATTTCAAGTTTTGACTCCATGGTTTACGAGATGTGAAAGTATGAAACACTAAGGCAAAAAAGAGGCTTTTAAAGCGCTCTAAATTACCTTAGATTTCTAAATCTTTGTGCCTTTTCTTTACGATTTACAATTCATAAACATTTAAAATACTAAGGGAAAAGTAAGCTCTTAAGCACATTGAATCTCCTTAGATTTCTATCTTAAGTCTCTCATAAATTATAGTTTATAAATTTAGTTTAAATCAAACACTAAATTTAGTCTAAATCAAGTACATATTTCAAGAGATCTACATTGGTTCTTGTTGGTACTTTGTAGACATATCTAAAGGTGTGATCCACATTGACCAAGAGTTCTTTCTTTTTAGAATTTGAGTCCAAGTTTGTTCATCATAGTAAACTTATCCTAGGAAAACTAATGGGATTAGAAAATACCAACACCATAAAGATTACAAGGGAAACCAAATAGGGGTGCTAGTACCTTCCCTTTACGCAACCAGTCCCTTACTTTAAAATCTCTAAGAGACTAGTTAAGTTTCTTAATAACCATAATACTAGGTGATGACTCCCTTATTCATAAAAATAAAAACCTCGAAATCAATTCCCAACCTCAGGAAGGGTCGCTGCAACATCGAGCTCGCAAGGGTACAACAAATTCAATAAACTGATCATTCACTACTATATCTAATAGTTTTACCACTGAAATACTCAGTCAATATTTACTCTAACATTCCATCAACGAGTATTTTATCGATTGACTCATGGATGGAAAATGCATGTCAGAAAACTGTTCGTCAGTAATTTATTTTCTGTTAGAATGTTTGTCAGTAAAAAAAAAACCCGATGATTTTATAGATAAACAATGCATGCTAAAAAAAATTTACACACTAGAATGCATCGATGAAATTATTTCGTCAGTGATTGGTATGACATTTAGGGTAATTTTATTGCAATTCTTTGTAACATACCTCGGTGATGTAACAGTTGAAGTGGCATATACAGTAAATGTTTTCTAACTCTTTAGAATATACCTATGGATTAAGTTTGTCAATAACTTCATCTGTAATAATTAAATAATATATATATTTTTAAAATATCTATTGAACAGAATAAGAAAACAATAAAAAAATA
>NW_011502852.1:12200-15784 GCF_000495115.2 Populus euphratica | reverse complement strand
AAGATCAGTGAAGGCGCTTCTCGCTGGGAAACTGGAATTCCTCCTTCTACCTTTTCTTTCCTGCCCTCTGCTTCTTCTTCTCTCGGTCGTTCGTCTCCTCTCTGCTTCTGTTTTTTTTTTAGAGATGAAGGAACAAAGATGATGATGATGCCGGTTCTCCCCGAGTGGTTTTGATTCTGGGTCCTTCTTATTTTCTGCTATCTCTCAGTTTTCTTGCCTTCTTGTTGCTGCCTCCGGTTTTTCTCTGGTTTTTCCTTGCTTTCTCAGTCCTTGCGATGAAGAATAGAGGACGGTGCTGGCTCTTCCTTTCGAATTTGAGTCTGGGTTTTTGCTCTGTGTGTGGCTTGCATTGTCTTGGTTTTTCCTTTGTTTTTCTGGGTTTTTCTTCCTTGTTTTTGCTTGTGTTCTCTTTTTTTTCTCCCTTCTTTCTCTGTTTTTTCTTTTGATTTTTTTTCGCTCTGTTTTCTGGCCGCCTGTGTTCTTTTTCCTTCTATAATTTATTGGGCTCCCCTCCCTGCCCCCAAAACCAGTCCTGCCTTTGCAGGACTGTTATTCCCTCCACGAACGGGATCGTGGACAGAAACATGGTCATAATTGTTAGGATTTGCTGTCGATTTTCCAGCTCTCCTGTTGAAGCGGGATGAAGAAAACAAACGCAGCTGTTCCACCCGGCCATCGTGCCGTTTGAGCAGAAATAGACATTTTCATTTTAACCCCTGATCTTATGACTTCTAACAATTGGATCCCTGAGTAATTATTTTTTTTAATTTTGCCATTGGATTAATTTCCACTGAATCCCTAAATTATAACACTGTTTACAAAACAATCTTTAATTTCTGGATTGTTCAATCTGGTCCTTGAATTATAATTTTTTAATTAAATCTCTGATTTTTTTAATTAATTATATCAAAGTTTAATTAAGTCACAAACATATTAATTCTTCAATTAAACCCCTGATTTTATTAATTAAACTAATCCAAAATTTAATTAAATTTCCAAGCTTATTAACTCTTCTTCAATTATTGACCAATTGACTCTCAAATTTAATAATTTCATCCTCAAACTTCAAATTTTGTGTTGTCTCAACCCCATTCTCAAATATAATTTTATCAATTTATTTTTTATAATTAATTCAAAAATTAGGTTATGATAAATATCATAGAAATAATTTTAAAAAATGAACCCTACATTAGGTGGTATTAATCAATAGCGTGTGGACTTTATTTTTCCCAATAAATAAACAAAAACTAAAATGTTGCATTCTTTACCAGGTACACGTTAGGTTGGGGGTTTTCTAGTTTTTTAGTTATTAAGGTGACAATTTTATAAAATTTAACAATAAAAATTACACTCGGTTGCCAGGGAGAGCAATAGAATACCATTGTCTAAATTCTACCAGCGTGGCTCCCGTGTCTGTCTCGATTAGTTTGCGAGGAAATTCATCTTAGCCCTGCGACTGGGAGGAAATGATTATTAAAATCCGAATTCTTACTCTTTTCCTTCAACGTATAGAAAAAAAAAATGAAAAGAAGTAATTCAGCAACTGTGGTTGGTATTGCATCAAGGGGCTGGAGAGTAATGTCGAAGAACTTTCATGGAAAACACAACTGACGGCCTTTTTTCTCAAAAAACGCGGATGGGGCTCATGTTGAATCTACGAGGATCTTCCTGTGGGCCACCGAATTCCTTCTATTAAAGGAACGTCTCCTTCTACTTCGCCATGCAACGAGGAGGAGGATCTACTGCTGGTGTGCAAGCTCCTTGGTCTCAGTGCTTGTGCCTATTCATGGATGGGATCAGCGAGGGGCAAAAATCGCATAAGAGAGATGTACAAGGGCATGGAAGGGGAAGAGAAAGATCGATATCTACTACCCTTCGTTTTCTCTTATGCATTTTTGTCCCTCGCGAGTCACGCCCATGCTGTTAATTTGCTATGATAAGGCCATGGTGCATTTCACTGAAATGAGCTATGTTCTTGTTTTCTTTTTTAAAGATGTTTATAATTTGCTCCTTCTCATCTCAAAAGGGGGAGGGGTTCTTTGTTAGGTGGAAAGAAGACAAGAACATGCTGCTTGGTGTCAGTTATTGTGCGCTATTGCTGGATGAGATCGTAACATGCTGTTTGGTGTCAGTTATTGTGCGCTATTGATGGATGGGATCGGCGGGGGACAAAAATGGCATAAGAGGGGTACAGAGGGAGGCAGGAGAAAGATCACTATTATCTGCCACCCTTCTTTTTCTCTTATGCGTTTTTGTCTCTCGCCGGCCTCACCCGTGTTAATTTGCCCTGATAAGGCCATGGTATGCATATATGATTCTTTGACCCAATTCACATCACAATCTTCCGCTCTAGACTGCATCGTCTTGTTCATGAGGTATGTTCTTGTCTTCTTTTTGAAAGATGTTTATGATTTGATCTCTATCAAACAGGGCAGATATGCTTTGCTAGGGGGAAAAAACCTGCAGAAACAATATGGAAGGGGGTGTTTGTTCTGGCGGGACAAGAAGGAAGCCTGTGGGACTGGAGATGAACAGTAAGTCCAGGGAAGATGATGTCGTTGCACAACTTAGACGAGATAGAAGCAATTAGTTTTTTTTCTTATTAATTTTTTTTCTTTTTTTCTTATACCAGTATTTCTTACGAACTATGTTATTTATACGAGTATAATAAAAGGGAGAGTTTTGGAGAAACCTTGCTGCAAAGGTTTAATTCTTTTCCTCATCATTTTCTCACCCTTTTATCATTATATCTTGAGGCTGAAGCGACTTTTTAGTCGCTGTTTGAACCAAAGTTTTGCACGGAATATCTACATGTATACATGTGATAGCATTTTATGAGCCAATAAAAGGGAGCAAGACTCAAATGGGACTCAAAAGGGGGTCTGATCGCACTAAATAGCATAATGATAGTCGTGTTCCCGGTTCTACTTTTTTATAGAAAAGAGGCCTGCAACGAAAACATGCGTGAGTTAATAAAATAAGGAAAAGTTGAAGCAGCTTAAAAGAGAGGAAAAATTGTATATATGGCAGTGAAGTAAAAATCGTGTAAAATATTTCGTGTTTTATATCTATATATACCCCGCATTAACCTATGCAGGACTGGAAATGTTTTCTTAAAAAAGCATATATATATATCTATATATATATGGTAACTTGCACGGTTTCCAAATGTTCCATGACAATATTCTTCTTTGAAGAAAAAACCTCAACAACAATATTCCTATGTTTTTTTATTTTTTCCAAAGCTGCTAAAAGGAAGCCAATATAATCCTATGCTTAATCTCCCTCTCTTTCAATCTTCACATTATTTTTTATCTTTCTTTTCCTTCCAAAAACTACAGATACACGAAAAAAAACAAGGTATTTTATTTTTGATTCGCAGGCTCAATTTACATATATTATTGAGCTGAAAAACCCATCTATCATGCTGCAACACGAAAAACAAATAAATAAATTATATTTGCAGTAAAACATGAGGGTATTTGTTTGAATAAAAAAAAACTTCATTTTTTTTAAAGTAATTAATAGTGTACATGTGGGCACACAAAAGTAAACTGAAAAAAATAAAGCCGATATTGACATCT
>NW_011502852.1:0-5198 GCF_000495115.2 Populus euphratica | reverse complement strand
ATTTATAATATTTTTAGAGTATTTATAAATATGGTCATAGTTGTTTTTGAAAATATTTTTTATTTATAAATATATTAAAATAATATTTTTTTTATTTTTTTTAAATTATTTTTAATATCAACATATCAAAATTAGTTAAAAATAATAAAAAATATTAATATAAAACAAATAAAAAATTGAATTTTTTAAAAAATATTTTTAAAATATAAAAACACGTTTACAGCCATCATCTCTAGTATATTCTACACTATAAATCAATAAGATAAATTTTCTAAGCCGTGCGGTGCGGGTGTGCCTGCAATTTCAGCATAAAGTTGCTGCTACCATCAATGAATTTGCTAAGAAAAGTAAAGCGTACATTTATGGCCGACTTATCTTCATGTTATCTTTTATTGCGGTGGTCCACCGTCCGTTGCCCGAGAGCCAGGCACGCGTCCATGCTCTGCAGAGCAACGGACCACCCCTCTGTGACATTCTCACCATGTGATATGAGCACGTGACATTTCAAGACCTGGGGCACTCGATACCCTTATAAGATAAAAAAAAAAAATATATATATATATATATACGGGGTTTTTTTTATTCTTATCCAAAACAAGTTCTAGAATCAACGAGTCATCAAACCGTCGTATGCTATGGCAATGCTCGGAACTGTAGGCCAACCAAGTCCAACGTCATCAATTTCTTTTTCTTTCTATTTTTTTTTAAAAAAAAACGAAATCACATAATATTTTTTTGAGTTACGGTTTTCAATTTGATTACAAATTATATGATCAGTTATTGGTTGTTGTTTTTTCAGGACCAAGCAAAATGGCGGATCCCACGCTAGAATTCGGAACTGTCTGTTTGCGTGGTGTTTTTTATGTTTTTTTATTTCTTTTTTATTATTTTGATATTATAAATAATTTCTTAAAAATTATATTTTTTTAGATACAAACTAATTTTTATAACAATTATAAACACAACCTCGACATGCTTTCGACACGAACACAACCTATCAAGCGAAGGTTACATTTTCTACCTGGTTTCTTTATCCATGCTTAATCCTGACTGGTCGACAACCGCATGGTTGAAAAGATTAAACCTTCCAAGTGGGAGTCTTGGAATTCAGGGGATTTTTTTAAAAAAAATTAGTATAGTAATTTAAAATTTTTAATAAAATAGTGTATTTTGTTTACCTTCTTGTGCTTTAAAAACACAATATATACTTAAATTTCTCTGTTTTCATTCACGATTAAATAAATATTATACTCGAGAAGCGTGATAATTTAATATGAATTAGTCAATCGCGATTAAAAAATATTACACCTTAGAAGCGCGATAATTTATGAATTAGTAAATAAACTTGCCTCTGAAGACTGCTTCTCAGCATCCCCAGCCTTGGAACCATCAACAGTAGCTTGGGTGGTCTCCAGATTATCTGCATTTGTTTCTTCTTTATCAGTTGTTTCCCGTACCTCCTTGGATAGAAGGGGCGCATGTCGTAGAAACAAGAAAATAAAAAATACGGCACCGAGGCTGGTATCCTGGCAGGGTTTCCTGCCTCTGCATTCTGGATTCAAGTTTTAGTAGGTATATCTATGATGTTTACACAGTGTTTTATTTATTTATTAGATTTGTGAAATATTTAATGAGTTTAAAAATTAATTATGATAAGTATAAATTGACTTGACATCTCAAGTTATCAATAAAAAAATAAAATAAAAAATACATGACGCGTTGAGAGCCGTGATATTAATTGATTGTCGTGGTTCATTACATGTGTTTTTAAACTATAATATTATGTTCAGAATAGCGACTTTTAAAATTATGTTTATTCACTATTTTTATATGTTAATTGTAAAATTTATCCGAATACATCTAAGAGATTGCAGCCTCATTCAAGCTGGCAAATGCATTGTATTAGACGCATCACGAGTTACAAGAACGCCACTGGCTGAGCCGTATTTTTACGGTTGATAGCTTTGATATTATTATGATTGTGGTTATTTTTTAATATATTAAAATAATTTTTTTGTTTTTAAAATTTATTTTAAATAATGACTTCAAAAAATTCTAAAAAAAATACTAAAGTATTTTCAAATATAAAAATAAAAACTACTGTCTACTGGGCCCACATGCCTTCTATCTTATCGATATTCAGGTGCCCATAAGGCCTCTTTTTTTTCTTTTTTTCTCCTCATTGTCTGCTAGTAAAAACCCAGAAAACAAAGTTTTGCTAGCTCCAAAATCTTTTGACTTTTTTAACGGGAAAAGGTAATGACAGTGACGTTGTTGCAAGGCATATCCAGAAGTATTATACAGTTCACCTACGACTTTATTGTGGCATCACGCGTATTGATTTACATTATATGTTAATAAAAGTTTTACAATGTATAATAATCCCTTTAGCCTCTCCAGTCAACCCTTCCTGAGTAAATAATCCAGACCAAATGGATTGTAGCATTTCACTAGGCGGGCTTGCAATTTTTTTTATAGTAAAAAATAAATAAAATAATACAGATATTTTTCAAAAAAAATCTAAGATTCTAGTTATTAGTAAACTTGATTAATTTAATAATATTATTATAAAATAAGATATCAACAACAAATAAAGAAGAAGAAAAAAACAACAATTTAATGCAAAAAATAAATGTTTTTTAATATTATAAAAATATATTTATATAATATTCATAAAAAGTTTCAATGATATTATTTGTATATTGTTCATAAAACATCCAAGCTCCAACTTTTTTAATAAAAAAGAAATTTTTTTAAGAGATGCTTATGTTTTCAAAGCAAAACAAATTTGATAACCATATTGATTAATTTAATAATATAATAAAGATATAAGACAACAATAAAAAAAACTAAAAAACAACTTGGAACCACAAATTTGAGAAAAAAACACGACAAAAAAAATCCAATCCTTGTTAATTTTTCAAATTTTATGAATAAAATAATATAAATAAATACTTCACATTGTTGCAAATATTAAAAATCTTATAAAATTTTTTTAAAAAAAAACAAAAATCAATCTACATAAATTGTTAAAAAAAACTCATGGATAAATCATATCAATTTTTTAAAAAATTAAACACACACAATCATAAAAAAAACAATCATAATCTAAAAAAATACTAAATTAGCGAAAACAATTTAATATATAAAAATAAATTATATAAAAAAGATAATAATTAAAATTTTTAATTTTTTTTTAAAGATAAAATCATGACACTTGTTGCCTGGCCTTATAGCAAGGCCCATGAAGATATGGCCCTTGCATGGGTCTTTTATTTTTTTTTAAGTTTAATGAGGTAGATGAGACCGTTTAAAAAAATTATGTAATTCATATTAGTAGATAGACCATCATCTGCTAAGCTTTAAATTTGGCCACTGGTATAGTAGGAAAACCGTGATTTTATTTTTATAAAAAAACTCATTTTTAATTACAGAAAACTAGAAAATACCATATGAATTATGCTAAATCAACATATGGCTTTTAGAATCACAAGAAAAAGGTCCAAAATAGAAAATCAACATGAAATTAAAAAAACTTTTCTAGTTTCATATATGTTTTTAAAGTATTTTTAAATAAATAAAAACTTAATGCAACCCCTCTAATCATATAAAATTATTTAATATAAAAATTAATTGTTTTGGTGGTTGAAATCACTAGTAATAATAACTTTTTTTAATAATTTTTTTTAATCATAAAATGACTAAAAATATAATTTTGTATCAAAATAAAATTTTTAAAAATCACAGGAACTGATAACCTGATAACATAATATTTAAAAGGATAAAAAACAAAAATAAACTTTTATAGCAAATGTAAGACACGAGGTGTTCAATTCACCTCTTAAAGTATTTTACATATTTTTATTTTATTTTAATGCTTTATCTTTAATTCAATTTTTATTCTTAAAAAATATACAATTAAAGGATAATTTTAACTTAAAAAAGCTAAATCACTTAAAATAAAAATTTAAGGAATATATTGAGAATTAAAAAAATAAAATTGTGAGAGAGTAAATAGTAAAAAAGAAGAAGTTAATCTCTTTTGATACACTGTATGATAATTGATTTCTCGTCGTATGATGATGACAGTGTCCTGTCTGTATAATTTCTCTCGGGCACAGTGGTTGCATGAGCACGTACGTACCTGTGACATTTAATGTATACAATAGCGGTACTGTTAACTCGCTGCAATGTTGTCATCGCTGAGTCAGCTAGACAAGTTCCCAGGGCCACAAGCTAGATGGTTTAATTCAAGTACAAGCATCGTATAACAATTTACACAAGTCAGATTTTTTAAAGAATAACAAATCTAAAATATTTATTTGTTATTCATTTAATTCCTTACTTGTTTAAAAAACTATTAAAATTTCTTGTTATAGAAAAAACTACAAAATCCTGATAATGAAAATAAATAAATAAATATTCTCTCATAACAATACATAAAAAATTATACAGTAATATTAATTATTTGATTTACTAAAACAGCAACTTTATTTAATAACCCAGCAACAGATCCAAAAGCTAACAATGCCGAAGCAAAGCTTAAATTTATGCCCAGCTCTTTTAACTTCTAAGAATCCAGGCCACAATATCAAACTGCTAATTACTAGTAAAGTCTGTAGACTCTGAACACGTACAGACAAGGTATCCCTTACTTGACGCCAAAGTTATTTGCCAGTATTTTTTATTGCCATGCCTTTCAAACCGTTTCCCAAGTAAGATCAAAACATTAAAGTAAATAAAATGATCAAAACCAAGCATACCAAGTGAACTATATCTTATGAAACATGCTTATGTGAGCAAATTCAACCTTTAAATATCTCGATGAGCCAGGAACACCTTGAAGGCTGCAAGAGCTGCTATAAGCAGCGTATTCAATGAAAGGAACAACACTTTCTGGGGGGGGGTGAATCTTGAATTAATTAACATTTACAGGAAGATTATAATTTGAAACCCCAACAAGGTGGGGCCAATAATTCTCCATTCCTTGTATTTTGACAGAGATTATAACTTAGTCCTTCATCTTTTGAAAGTCTGCAATTTAGCTCCTCAACTTTTCTTGACCATTGTTTTGTTAAAAAGTCTTTTGATTTGTCTGTAAATCTCAAATCTATCACTTGATGATTAGAAAAACCCACTGCAGCTACAGACAAGCCAATTAACTTCACAGCTACCAACAAAAATAAAAGTTGTGGTTA
>NW_011502987.1:12977-14296 GCF_000495115.2 Populus euphratica | reverse complement strand
AACATTAAATTAAATAATTCTATTGATTCGACCCTGTCAAGTTTTTAATGATCATTATTTATGCTGCTAGGTAAACTATTGAAAAATCAAGGATGAAAAATGAGCTGAAACAATAATGTGGAGCACAAATAAAGTCAATAAATAATGCTTTGTGGTTTTCCTCGTTTGCGTGTTAGAACACGAATTTTTGCATGCGTGTGCAGTCATCCTGTGTGTTAATCTGTCTCAATTATAGAAGTGTTTGGATACCAGGAACGAACGTACTTTGAATCCATAAACAGGACACTACTTGGTGATTGTTGGAACGACACGAATTTACAAAATCATGAATAGGAGATGAAGAGAATAAGTGCTATACATGACCTGCTAGTTTATCTATATATATTCAACAATCTTTTTTCTAGGTCTTCAAATCTTGAGCTATGCAATAGAATTTTATTCTATTAAAAGAATTATTAGATATACAACCATTAAATTAAATATTTCTGTTGAATCGACCCTTGTCAGGTTTTTAATGATCATTATTTAAGTGGCTAGGTAAAGTCTTGGCACAATTATTTTATATTAACTCTGTATCTCGAACTTATTTGATATAAGCAGCGACCTGCACGAATGGTGTAACGATTGCCCCGCTGTCTCCAACATAATCCCGGTAAAATTGAATTCTCTATGAAAATGACCGCGAGGTGGGTAGTTTATCGAGGGCGGATGCCTCCTAAAAAGTAATGGAGATGTGCCAAGGTAGGCTCAGAGTCATTCAAATTTTAATATTATATTAAAAAAATTATTTTAATTCGAGAATTTAAACTTTTAAATGGGATTTTAAAAATAATTTTATATGAACTCTCTGCATCAATTACATCTGCGTTGTTCTAGTTTTTAGTATATTAATTTTAAAGTTTGATAGTATTAAAACGAGTTAATTTGCAAGATAAAGATGAGACAAATAAAGTGTGCCAGGAATTATGAACGATTAAAAAAAAAAGTAAATTAGAATCTTCATTCTAAATAATCCTATTGTGTTGTGGAAAGTCAAGGAAATCTTATCCTGGAATAAAAAAAAATAAAGAAGAGTCATTCTAATTAGCTTGTCATGTTAAAAGTAAAAGAAACTTATGCTAGAAGAAGAAGAAGTCAAGTAATTAATTTTGACCCCAAAAGAGTGAAAACTCTAAATAGTTGAGCCCTTTCCTTGTGAATGGTTTACAAGGAACTTTCATGAAGATTGAGCTTGTGGAGAGAAACACACCAAGTGGGCTTGGATCTTGCTTGTGTTGACTGTGGCCAGAATGAAAAAAAAAAAAAAAAAAAAAAATAAA
>NW_011502987.1:6465-12961 GCF_000495115.2 Populus euphratica | reverse complement strand
GAAATAAAAAAAAAAAAAAAAAAAAAAGAAAAAGAAAATCGCACGTGTTGATGTTAAGTTTATCCCTTTACTCTTGTTTTCTTAGCAGTGAAGTCCCTGAGTCCCTAATTAAGATTATATTATTTTCCCTTGATTATTCAAATTGTGTATTCTCATTTAGGGTTTTTCCTGCCATGGCACCTGCCTTATCATGCAAAAGGGGTTTAATTTTAATTAATATAAAATCATTAAGAGAAGAGGAATGGAATATATCTGTGTACCACAGATGAACCCATTGCGTGCTGCCGTCGTGGTTGATGGCCAATAGAAATTGAGGCAATCTTGACTTTCAAAGCCAATGTGGACGTGAGAATTTCCTTTTGACACTCATCTTGTATGAAAATTCGAAGGAACTTGCATGGGCATCGTGATAAGCACAAAATCAGTGGCGGTGGTGCTCATAAACCGTATAAAAACCTAGGCAATCGTTCCCTGTATACCACAACATCAACAGACATGTCTTCCCACCAGCCCACCATGCCATGCAGTAGTCATTCGAATTCGGATTTCGACGAGTATCAATGGGTCATTAACATCGGACGAGCACTCGAGAAAGAGCTTGAAGAGGATGGTGATGAAAGCCCGGTGTGCATTTTTACTGTCCCCAAGACCTTAATGTCTTCCGATCCCGACTCTTATACTCCACAACAACTTTCACTAGGCCCATACCATTATCGGCGTGCTGATCTTCATGAGATGGAGAGGTATAAGCTGTCAGCAGCCAAGAAACTGCAGAACCAACTTCAAAGCCTCAGATTTGAAAATCTTGTCGAGCAGTTGATAAAGCTTGAACCACAGATTAGGGCATGCTACCACAAGTACTTGGATTTTAATGCTGAAACGCTAGCGTGGATGATGGCTTTGGATGTTTCGTTCTTGCTTGAGTTCCTTCAAATTTATTCTGTCGAAGAAACTAAGATGTTATCGAGGGCCCCGTCACGAATGTCTCATTTGCTTGATTATTCGAAGAGAAAGTCGGCTCATCATGTTATTCTCAGAGATATGGTGATGCTCGAGAATCAAGTTCCACAATTTATATTGAGAAAGGTGCTAGAATTTCAATACATGTCAGCTGAATTAGCTGATGAAATGCTGCTGTCCATGGTTATAGGATTAGCTAAAGAGCTCTCTCCTTTCAAGATGATCGAGTTGCCAAAGACTACGAAAGTCTTGGAGCATTCCCACTTGCTAGACTTCTTGTATGACATTATCGTGCCCAGAGTGGAAGAACCGATCGAGATACTACTTGAAGAATTAGTTGCAGATCAGATCGAAAGCGATAATAAACCAGAAGAAGAACGAGTTGGGGTAGATTCAAATTACGTGAAACAACTCCTGACCGTGACTTGGAATATGGTTTCACAACTAAAGATAACCCCAGTACGTTTGCTCAAGAACATTTCATCATCTATGACGATCCAGTTGAAATTGTCTTGGACAATCCTATCTAAACTCAAAAATCCTGATGACCGTGAAAATGAGGACTCCAGTACAAGCTCGAACAAGTCACCGCTGGTAGAAGAGATCACAATTCCTTCAGTCACCCAGCTCTCAAAATACGGTGTTTCCTTCATACCTACTAAGGGTAACATCTCAACCATTGCTTTCGACAAAGGGAAGGCTGCATTTCACCTGCCCACAATTAGTTTAGATTTAAACAGTGAGGTGATGTTCAGAAACTTGGTAGCATATGAAATATCAAGTGCATCAGGGCCCTTGCTTTTTACTCGATACATAGAACTGATGAATGGGATCATCGACACGGAGGAGGATGCAAGATTACTTAGAGAAAGCGGCATTATTTTGAACCGTTTGAAGAGTGATGAAGAAGTGGCCAAAATGCTGAATGGGATGAGCAACTGCAAGTGCATTAGATTGACGAAAGCTCCATTCTTAGATAAGGTGATTGAAGACGTGAACAAGTACTATGATAGCCTATGGATGGTGAGGATGAAAAGATTCATGAAGCGGTCTGTGTTCTGTTCATGGCAATATCTCACCATGTTGGCCGCCATTTTGCTCTTTCTCTTAATGGCCATGGAAGTGTTCTGCTCATTTTATCAATGCGCTCGCATCTTTCACGTTGATATTTTTAACACTACCTCATCATGATGATGATGATCCATGTTGCTCGCTAGATCTCCCTTTCTGCATATCTTCTGTACATTATTTTTGTTTCCATGTTGTTATTAATTAATTGTTTCATTTGTATATTCATTTATTTAATTTGTATTATTGTAACATCAAATCAATTTAATGTTGATAATTGTTATTATTTGAACTCTTCCCTCTTTTAGGTGTTATTTTTTATTATTATTATTTACCATTATTCATAATTTAAATATTAATTATCGCTAAAGCTTATTTCAAATTTATGAGCCCCCCTTTCTTGATCTCTGCTGTTGAATCCGACGCGCTCTCTCTTTCTATTGAATAAATTTTTCACAGAGCCATCACTACAAAAAACAGGGGCTATTAGCATCTGAATTTAGCAACGGATAATTCCGTTGCTAAATTCAGTAACAGATTTGCAAGGGATTATATATATATTATTTTTTTAATATTAGCAATGGATTTTAGTAACGAATAATCGGTTGCAAAATTTACATTGAATTTAGCAACGGATTTTCCGTTGCTAATTGAAAAAATAAAATTTAAATGTTAATATAAAGCTGAAATTATGTAGACCGTTGATTGCATAAAATCTAAACCGTTTATTTTTGCTCTCTCCCCCCACACCGAAATACGCAGATCAACAAAATCATTTACAGCTGAAAATTATATCACTTTCACTCTTCCAGTGCATCCTTCATCCCGAATAACAATATCAATCCCTAACTGTTGAAAAATCACCTTCTCGTCATCGATTTCATCTTCCTTTATCCCAAACTGTTCATCATTTTCGCATTCATCTTCAGCATCCCTAATTTGTTTTCTTCATCTTCTTCTCCTTCATCTTACCAGTTTCAATATTTCTATATAAACCAAGAAAAACAGAGACCCATGGTAACATCGCACCAGACCCATCATCATCAGTTTCGAACATCCTGATTTACCCCTTCTCTGTAAACGGGTTAGGTTTTGCACTTTTTTCTTCAATAGCTCAGGTAACTAATTTAGGGTTTTTATTTTTTTTGTTGCAATTGAAGTTACACTAAACAGTTCTAACCTAAATTTTCTAATCTCAGGTGTTATTTTTTCGTGTTGATCCATCTCCCTCATCTGTAACTGAAGAACACAGGTAACAATTTTTTTTTCCGATACTTTGAATAATGGTTTTAGGCTATTAATTCAATAATATAAGGTTTATAAAATGTTTTTACCATGATTTATAACCTAATTATGAATGTTTAATTGAAGCTATTAATTCAATAATATAAGGTTTATAAAATGTTTTTACCATGATTTATAATCTAATTATGCATGTTTAATTGAAAATTTATGAAAACCCCCAAATTAATTTTTAGGGTTACGGTTCATAAATTGAATGATTTTATGCAACTTGACCAATGCTGGCAATTCTTATGTCTGGAAGAGAGTGATTTATGGAAATTATGCATGTTTAATTGAAAATTTAGCAAAACCCCCAATTTAATTTTTAACAATTAGTATTTTGATGCTGGGTGTTCTTTGATGTCTGCAAGTCTTTTTGTCCTCCTGTGCGCTGTGATTTGAATGTATTCATATGCTTATATATATAAAAAGAAACTTGGTTGTTGATGTTGTGTTTTATTTTTGTATCTTCATTCATTCTTTTTAAGCAAGCTAAACATGCTCTCTTTATTTCTGGGGTAATTGCGTGGATGGTTGTGCAAATAAATATACACTTACTATTTGGTGGATTAGTTTGTGAGATGATGAATATCAAGTTAGATTCGTGTCCATGAGTTAGTTTTTTTCTGGCGACCTTACTATAGCTAAAGAGTCTTGAAGGAGTCCTTTTAACATGGCGGCGCTAGCTATTAGTATTGTTGCCGTGGTAAACAAATAGTTACTAGTGAAAGCTTTCTTTATTTTGATGGTTTAGAAGAGTGGCTTGTCCTGGATAATGGCGGTAGAATGTCAGCACCACATACTAGTTGAACATGCCATAACAGTAGCAATTGCTTGGAGATATTTTAATTGGAACTCTCTCTATTCTCTATATACATTGTCTCGGGTTTCCAAGTTCTCGGTAGGGCATATATGCCTCTATAATTAAGGTGGGTTTGACAAGAACTTGATTCTACTTTTTTTTATTTTTTTTATCCCAAGTTAAAAAAGATGTGCATGGATGGAAGTTGGGCGGCTTAATGTTTATGGTGGTTATGCTTGGAACAGGAGGAAAAAATTGCTCTCAACAAAGTAGATTCTAAAAGGCTATCTTAAGAGATAATTGTATATGATAACATGGAAATATTCCACTTTTCATAACTGAAAGATAGCCAAGAAAACCTTGTAATATCAAATATTTATGTCAATTCTTGGATTTCATTGATGTCAGATGTTTATGAAATTAATACTTGCTTTAGGAACTTGATTCTAGTTCCATTGCTTTATCTGTCGAAGCCCTTTTCCTTTTCCTGAATAATAAAGTTCTCAAGTGATTTATTTTGACTGTTAGTAGACATAAATGTATGTATATGTGTCTGTGGAGAGCATGAAACATGCTTAATCATTTCAATCAACTAAAGGTTAGTTGAAACTGAAAATCAACTAAAGCTAATTTGATCCCTGTAGTACCGTAAAGCAGTATGCTTTCAATATTTAATTATCCATAAAGACGTAGTTTGTAAAGGACAAAACCAAATCAGTATAACCTTGTGTTTATTCTTGAGTATGCTTAATAAGGTTAATCTTAAAAGAGAAGTATTCTCAATAAGGTACATGAATTATTTCGGGAATATTTTAGCAACACATCATCTCTGCCTTTGTTGAGATGACTAAAGCTCACAATTGTTGTGGAGCTGTCAAGCTCTTAGATTTACAGAGATATGGAGATATGAAAAGAAGAAAAGAGGCCCCCCCACCCTCCAAAAATAAAAACAAAAACAATAGGCTACTTGTTGATGCTTGTTTGGAAATGTCGCTACAACTACGATTGCATCAATGTTTTCAAACCAAAAATATCATAATAAATCGAATGTCTACAGTAACAAAAAATGCTCTTAATTATATTTTAATATGATAGTCACATTGAGAATTTAAAAAGGTTAGAGAAACAAAGTAAGAAATGGGACATGATTTTTTAATACATTAAATATAATAATTGCACTATTTAATTTCATTTATGTATATATTTTGCTTTCTCTGTTTTTAAAAATTTCCTTAATTTAACTATTTTTTTATTTTATTTTTTTTAACTCAAAAGCATTCTAGATATAATAGGAAGTTTGGAACTTGCTATATAATTAATCTACATGTATGCTTCAGCTATTGAATTTTGGATAAAAATCTATGATATTTACTCATTTTGTTACAGTACCTAATGCTTGCTTTGTTATTTGGTTTTTTTTTTAATTTCTGGGTCCTGACATGACTTTGTTCAATATGATGAATTAGGTTTTTAAACGTGGCAGCAAGTTATCTTCCTCAATAATTAATCAGCCTTTGGGTTCTTCTTGGCACGAAAGCGGTGTGTTGCGTTCTTATTATTATTTACTATGGTCTCCTTAATGCTTTGTTCTTTTGAGGTCTTGTGCTCTTATACTACATGTCATTTACATGGAATATCATTTAATGCATCCAGCTTCCTTTGTGCTATGCTTTTTGTACCTTGTTGTTTTGCTCCTTGAACTAAAAGCATGTCATTAGAATTTCCTTTTATACAAAGGTTTGGTTTTGTAGAAAAATTATGTCCTAACCATAAAAATTCATATTAAGTTATAGGTTTTAAGAGATAATAATTATAGTAAATTATAATTTTTTAAAAAAAAGTTATAGGTTTTAAGAGATAATAATTATAGTAAATTATAATTTTTTTAAAAAAAACTATAAGTTAGTTCCTTGTTATTAAATTAAATGAAATTTATTAGGTTGGATCTTAAATGAAAAAAAATATTTGTTATGAGAAGACAAGTGCCAAAAAAATAATTGATATTTAATTATTATTTCACTATGATATAAAACATAGATACATTGTATATAATTAAAGAGACAAAGATACAAATTTTGGAATAAAAATAAAAGATAAAAATACAAATGTTGGAATAAAAATAAAAAATGTTGGAATAAAAATAAAAAGATCCGAATATATGATTATGATTTCATTTACCATTTCTTAGTTTACCAAAAAAAAGATTTGAATAAAAATAAAAAAGTTTGATGGATCTAATAAAAATAAAAGGCTAAAAAAAAATAAAAAACTCATTTGAGGTTGTAACAAAAGTTAGAAGGATCAATAAAAAAAAAATCCAAAACTACTATAAAGATAAATTTATTTAATATTTTTTCAACTAAATATTTTTTTTCTTTATCC